>NW_019100582.1:236276-357702 GCF_001856785.1 Myzus persicae | reverse complement strand
GACGTGTATTTCATTATTATTATTATTATTATTATTAATATTATTATTATTTAAGGGTCGTTATGCGCAAAACATAACTCGCGTGCACGGCCGGTCGCGGTATCGACGTGCAATAACATCAGTGTTATGTGCGCGGTCACCCATCTGCGAGCCGTTCGAAAAGGCGCCAAAACACGCGGGGCACACGTGTCTCGATGAATGACGACTGGCACGTGATGTTTTTTTTTTTTTTTTTTTAACGTCTACGGGTGGGCCGTCATTCCCTCCGGCTGCCGTCGAGCATCGCGTCGAAAACCGTAGGGGTACATCCACGGACCGCTTATTTTATTTTTTTTTTTACCCACCCTCACTCGATTATTTTTTATTTCCAAGAACGCTGCTGCGTCGGTTTTTACGGGAGACACGCGTATAATAGTTGTTCTGTAATGCGTTCTATACGTGCCGCGGATGATATTTATATTGTATATATATATATAATATTTCAGCCATGTTCAACATCGTTAACGGACCTACGGTTAGGTTAGGTATTATTGTTTTTCAGTCGGGTTTTCACGACTTTTCTAAAACAATAGTCTGATCGCGTTTAAACAGACCCACTGGATATTTTTATATTTTATATCAGCATTTTCCCTACGCATCGACCGGTGTGTAATAGTGAACGTGGCTTTAAGATTTTTTCAAATCATTTCCTTTGAAATATTTAATTTATTTTAGAAATTAAAATAAAAAGTAATCGTGTGAATGACATCTAAAAGTCTATACTCGTACACTAACAGTAAGGTAACGTTTTTGAGAGTTGGTTAGTCGCATTAAATACTAATTAATATAAATAATAGCCAATATGGGCACGCTATCGATAAGTTATAAGCTGAACGACATAGTAATTCCAATCATACCTTATCTATAAACTATAATTATAAATTTTGTAATTAATAATACGTTTTGGATGAGTTTTTCATATTATCGATAGTCGTTTCTAATTATCTATAACCAAATACGCGTTTAGAAGAAAAACAATATTATTCATAATTTCGTAGAAATATACCAAGAAGTGTGAATTTAAGAGTTATTTGGGTAATGATCTAAAAACGAGATGCAAACACTTATTGCACCATTGAAACCGAAATAGCCCGCGGTAGCTAAACTCGTGTGTGTGTCTGTCGTATACGACATGTTGAGTTTTCACCTACACGCACCGGGATATAACTGGGGATTAATAGTTACAGGGGTGGTTAGAGTCCAAAATAACCCTTGGGAGGGGTAAAGCCCCCTCCACCACAACCCCCTCACGAGCGTCTCTAGAGTTTAGTAGTCACAGCAGGGTCTAGGAAGTCCTGTAAAATACAAGTTGAAAATTAAGCAGTGTAATAAATACAACCCCCCCCCCTCCCTGTAATAAGAAAATAAGACGTGCTCTACTCGATATTCCCACTACAAGGAAAATCTACGAATCTTAAATACGTTGTTGTTAATAAGTAACAATGGCAAACAAAACCTTACGAAAAATCAGACGAAAAAACGAAAAACGTGTATCAGAATAATTTGGGTAATGATCTAAAAACGAGATTCAAACACTTTTTGTGCCATTGTAACCGAAATAGCCTGCGGTAGCTAAACTCTAACTAAAAAGTGTGTCTGTCGTATACGATTTTGTAGTTCGGCGTCGGGGGGCGCACACCTGTAATATTAGATAATATAATATCATGATTTTACTATTTTATCGTCAAATGTAATAATGTGACGATGATAATAATAATAACAATAATGATAATAACGGTCGTGCGGGAGAGCTGCAGCGGTGTCGTCGACACAGCACACGAGTAATTTTGTCGTGAAAAAATATAAATTCAGTCAGAGCGCGAAGTGCCGCGAAATACTGAGCTCCGCAGCAGCTGAAAATACCTCGTCACTTTACGGGCGCGCGAGTTCGTATTTCAATTTATTATTATCATTATTATTATTATTACAACGCGAGCGCATACCTGAGAACTCGTGCAACAATAAAAATACACATAATATTATATATTATTATTGTTATAACACGCAATATCGTAAATATACCCCCCCGAAGTACAGTACGGTATGTCGCGCACGAGCGATTCCACCCCCGGTGGACCGTTCAAAGTCGTCCGGAAAACCCGTTTCAGTTGAACAGAAAGTATTGCTCATTTCTGTTCATTTGCGTATTCAAATTATATTATTATTATTATTATTATTATGAAACTTATGCTAAGCGTTAGACAACTTTGTGTACCCAATAATAGCATTATGCTCTCGTCCGAATACTCGTTTGTTATTATTTAAGCGATTCTCTCTTTATATTATATAACTTTATGTATTATAAATACGCTGCGAATGGGTTCGTTCCTCGACTCATGCACTATATATATATAACAATAATAATAATAATAATAATAATAATAATAATAATATCGACTTCGAGATATTATTATTATTTAATATTGTGTCGTACAACAAAAAAAAACAAGTGGGTACGACTGCGTTCGTCGCCTTTTTCGCATTTCACATCGGCGTACAATAGGCAGAATACGTAGGAGGTAATATTATTCTATATAATATTATTATAATTTACAATGCAAAAACGTCATCTCCAAATATTTAAACTTCACATTCTCGTCTAAATTTCTCCACCGTCGTCGTTGTCGTGCAAAAGTGATCAAGTGAAAACCATTATAATAAATCGTATTATTTTTCACGACAACGTCGCGATACCTATATTACGTAGTTTTCAACTAGCGAAAAATAAAAAAAGGGTTGAAAATCGGAATTATTCATTTTTCGTATATACAACAAAATATATCATAATGTCGTGTGATTATAAATTTATAGTTTTATTTATCAATACTCATTCCATTGAAATATATTTTCAAGAAGTGTGACATTTTCAATGTTAAAATATATTTCAAATTCAGGACCCTACGTACAGTATAACATTATCAACCGACGTTTCATCTCGGAATAGCATAATAATATCATGCCAAAAATACGAATCGCTGTTTCCGTTTGATGTTTGCGTCTGCACGTCACACCGATGCAATCGACGGATGTTGGTGTCGTGACGACTGCGCTCACACGTCGAGGGATGAAAAATACTTTGGCCGTCGATCGATCTGAAGACGAAATAATAAAATATGTGGGTAACGTATGGGTGGGATCAATCATACTACGATGTTGCCGGCGAACCACCGAACGACCGATTTCTCGTTCAGCGTGTTTACAGTAGTGAGTTTAGAGTTTGAGAAGGCAAGTTCCGCGGTTGAAGTAAACAATATCGACTCGTGATATGATATCGCCGTCGTTTTTCGAAATAGTGCGTGACGATGAAGAGACGTCGGCTGTTTTTTGAAAAACAAATATTATCGGAACGGGGTTTGCACCTGCCATCAAGGAGTGCAATTATTCTAAATGCTATCGAAAACGGAATGCACGTGTACATCGTTTCATCATACGACGATACGTGTTTTCGCTCTGCGTCGAGATTTTTCGATGAAGTCTCTTTGTACGATATTATTATAATCTCGCGATATTGTTATTCTCGCAACACTATACAGATTTAATAACGGTGTGTACCACGTACTCACGTCCTTAAAATACTCGGAAACGGTATTTAATTTATCTAACGCCGTACCCGTATATCCTTCGTTTTTAAAATGTCGTCAAAATCTCCTCTACCCATACCCTTGTCATATTAAACCACTTAAGAATACTGTCGCCAAACGATGCGATTGGGAAAATATCTAATAATAAATAGATATTTGTGTGCGCATATTATGTTTATTTATATAGTATATAACGACACATTGTACGTCGTTCACATATATACATATATATTGTGTGTATACGAACAAGTGGCTTACACCTACAAGATACTTTATATCTTTATAATATTAAATACGCTCACGTTTCATATTGAGTGTTTGTGTGTGTGTGTGTGTGTGTGTGTGTGTGTGTGTGTGTGTGTGTGTGTGTGTGTGTGTGTGTGTGCGTGTGTCGTGTTATGTGCAAGTATTTTGTATTTTGTTGTGATTCCGTTCGACATTTTTTCCCATTTATTTCGGAGTATAAGACGTATAATAACGCTTCGACTACGTATTTTGTTTACGTGTCAGAAATCGTTTAGTGTTCAACAATTTTGCATATTGAGCTAAGACCTGCTGAAACACGAGAGAGGTAATACCAACTAAGTGTTTTTTCAATGACAACAATACATAGGTAGGTATATAATTTACTGTAAAGTGACGGAGCAAAGACTTTTTTCTTATTCTTTCTACGACGACAACAATAACGACACGTTGCGAGTTTAAAAGTCACGCGATTTGGTGTTCTTAAGCACCGAGTTATTTATAAATTATTAATTTTTTTTTTTTTAATTCGCGTTATGAAAAGTAGTAATTGAATGCGACCCTTTCTTTTTTCTTCTCGGTATTCGTGACGCCTACCTGCATATTTTTTGATTACTAAAATATTGAAGAACTTCAACTGTTTTGTAAGCCTAAACATTATTATAGTTGTATAAGTTTATTTTTCTTTCGACTTTTCATCCGATTTGTTCTTTCTTATATTAAACTATGAAATATGAATTTTAAATGATTTCCTGGTAGCGAAAAAAAAATAATTATGATCCCATCATGCTATACGATACTTTCGATAGTTTTTGCGATGTTCTGTACCTGCTGAATATTTTATACGAATTTACAATATTGTGTTCAGTGACGTGTAGGCAGGCATGTGTGTGTGATACTGTACCTATACAAGCGGAACTGACACTGGAAAACTTTGAATTCCTAAAATCTACGACGATCTGAGGTGGGTTGTCGAACAACAGTATGCATTACACGTTACACATTGTGCAGCTGTACATACGGCGTATAACACACATTTAGTGATTTATTTTGTTACTGCGTTGGTAAAACGGGACACGACGATTTCAAAACAATTGCTTTCACTAGATCGCTTGTCAGCATTGAATTAATAAAATATCAAATACGACATGTTGAGTTTTCACCTACACGCACCGGGATGTAACTGGGAGTTAATAGTTACAGGGGTGTTTAGAGCCCAAAATAACCCCTTGGGAGGTAAAGCCCCCTCCACCACAACCCCCTCACGAGCGTCTCTAGAGTTTAGTAGTCACAGCAGGGCCTAGGAAGTCCTGTAAAATACAAGTTGAAAATTAAGTAGTGTAATAAATACAACCCCCCCTCCCTATAATAAGAAAATAAGACGTGCTCTACTCGATATTCCCACTACAAGGAAAATCTATGAATCTTAAGTACGTCGTTGTTAATAAGTAACAATGACAAACAAAACCTTACGAAAAATCAGACGAAAAACGTGTATCCGGCCCAAAAATATATTTACGCCAAACTAAAATTCATAAACAAAATGTAAACAATAAAATAAGTACAATAATTTATAACATTATGTTTTATAGCAACAGCTATAAAATATAATAACATAATAATATAATAATATTATAACACCTATAATATTTAGAAACATTTTTTAAAATAATATCGATAAATAATATCGATAATCATATATAAGATAATAATATCTTATTGTCTTTTTATATTTACTTATTTTATTCTAACCTACTGACACGTCTGAAACTGTTTTGGGTTAAAGTCACCTCGACATATTTTTTAATTTTCTTTATATGTATATACTTGGACAAAATCGGTGAAAAACTCAAGTGCCAAAACGATCGAAAAATATCCTATCGTACCTACAAGGTTAGGATACCTACGCAATAACAGATAGTTATCTGACAAACTTATTATCTGATTATGATAGAGGGTCAGCATTTTTGTGTTACCTAATAATATAAATTATACAGTTATATTATTGGTATAATACTTATAAGCATTCGCATTTCGTGCTTAAACTATACCGACAGTTAATTTCATAAAAACAATTCTACAAAATATAAAGGCATTTTATTAAACGAACAAAAATATAGACATTTAAGAGAAACGGCTGGTAAAAAATGTTTATTTAAGAACAGTTCTCCTACAAACCCAAAATTTAAGTCATCACAACGTGATGAATGCATACTTTTACAATGAAAGAAATGTGTATGAAATGATATCTGCAAAATTTGGGATGGAAATTCGACCAGTTTAAACAGACAATTCGTATCAAAAAATTGGTACAAATTATATTAACATTTTTTATGTCTTTGGCACATTTGACATAGTACTCATATCTAGGGTAGTTATTTATATCGACGTTTATGTCTTACGTACTGATCTAGGCAGAAATCATACATTTTTTTTTACGGGGCAATAAATGTTGTCAACACAATAATTGTTAAGTCCATCGAACAATTGATGATAGTTTTTTTTTTTTTGTGAACTGATTTGAACGTGAGCGAGGGGGGCTTGAAAGTAAAAATTTTAAAAAGTGGTTTGAAAACGTCAATGGTGGAAAATCCCCCATTCCATCCACATAGTCTCCCCGTAGCCTACCCAATAGAATCCATTGTTGTCGCGGATCGCCAGCCGCTCTACTATTATTACTGCAGTGCACATTGGATATATTTTAATCCTGCACGGTTAGCACGTGGACTCTGAAGGACTCTCGAACGCGATTGTGTAGGCTTACGGTCTCGACTAGACTGCCACGAACTTCTTCGTCCGTAATCCGTACTTGGACCATTAGCGATTCAACGCAACAACAATCATTATAATACTCTTAATATGGGCTCGTCCCGTTTTACAATAATGAATCGATAAGTCAATATAAATACTATAAATATAATATTATAGAGTCTCGTTTGGTTGGTATTCGCACGAGAATAAACCCAACACACATTCCACCGTAGTGCACTTATACCGCTTCACGGTACGTAATATACTACGATAATAATGTTATGGTGTTCTACGCGGCTACAGTGCATTGAAATATTTGAACCGTAAAAAAACGCCAACTACTCGACGTGCCGCCGTGGAATTTCGATGCACCCACCCGCCAGGGGCTTGCGTGGCGGTTTTAGTGTTTGAAATATTTCCATCGTGATGTGGCCGCGTTTTGAAAAACCAAATAGTATACACACACGATATTTAGGGGTTTCATGATGATTTTACAGAATAATAATATAATAACATTAATAACTATACACGAAAAATATTTGAGGATGTTCGATGGCGGTTGACCGGCTCGGCAACATTGCATATTTGAATTCCCGCACAGTCGACCGATCAGTTATTGATATTAATTGAAATAAACAACTCTACGATAAAATATTTAATTTAATTTTAAATTGAAATTTTGTTCATCGTGGCTAGTAGTATGTATTCGTATGTTCACAGTTCGTTTTTCCGCTGTAAATATTTTCGCTCGAGGACGGCACTGATTTACAGTATCACGCATCACGGAGATCACACACTCGTCATCCGCATATTTAAATTATTTTAACATTTTGATCTATACTTTCAAGCTGATCGTTTGTTTTCGTATTCATTTACCCATGACCCGTTGTTTGGTCAAATATTGTGTCTTACACGTCAGTACCTCAATTTACAAAAAATCAATTTTGCAAAAATACACTAACGTTATTTCTTAGTCATTAATTTATCGGGTGAAATGTGATTCAACTTCGGCCCAGAATCCAGAATACAGTTCATTTCGATCTCGTTTTAAGACTTACTGTTTTAAACTAAAAAATTTGGTGTGCACACGCGGTAAATATTTTCGAGTGATCGGCAAATAGGTGGACGTTGAGCGTACATTAACTATACTATTATGACGATGCGTGTGATACGGTCAATCAGTGTTTTCAGAGGTGATGATTCCCCGTCCTCGAGCGAAATTACGTGACGAGAACGGACGGTGAACGCATACTATTTATGTACCACTATGTGTTATTGTTTACAGTTTTATTTTTCCACACATACCTATACGAGGACTACGCCGGCTCCGAACTCGATCGGAAATCGGTTTCGTATTCATATTAACGATTTGTCTGTTTAAAAAATAAATCCTCTCCCCTCGATTATATCGTTGAGTTCTCTCGTTTTCGTCGAACACAGTATAGTATAATATGCGTTCGCCGCCTGCGCATCTATACCGCGACCGCGATAATGTTACCTACGCGTTGTACACTTAGACTCGCATACCACCTACTTGTCGTCGAGAACTACAACACGAGAGCACATCGCTGTTCGCGGGCCGAAATATCGTTCGCCGATATTGTTTGCAGAGAGCGGCGTAGTTGTTGTACAGCTGTAGTGCGACGATTTGTGCAACATAAATCATGTCAGACGTCTAAAGCGTCAGGGAAGTTTAAATTAACATTATAATAATAATCATTATATAAGTGCTCGCCCACGGTTGACGGGGTGCTTGTATACACGTACAATGTACGTACTTTGGTGTATAATATAATATAATGTCCGTGAGTATAACATTCGCCGAGAATAGTATCAGCTAGGTAGCTAATAATCTCTAGTATTGTTGGAATTCATAACACATAGGTTTGACAATAATAATAATATATTACATAATGATGTGCTGTTTAGCGAACGGTGTAATTTATTACCCAAGTTATGCCGTGTTCGAGAATTGACTGCAATACTGTACAGTCGTACATATCGTAAATAATATGATTATATTATTTTAAATAGTGAAAACAAACATATGGCGTATCGTTTTCCGTAAATATATAGTTGGAGAGGGGTGAATGCGAAGTATTTTATTTTTCGTTTGAATGCCTTAGAGTTTTTTATTTTACAATCGATGTGCAATTCAAATCATCGCGTTCATAAACACCTACGACGTACAGGGCGATCCGCCAAGCATTCAACCATCCACTTTTTTCTTCAATAATGCACTTATTCAGAATCTAATTTTTTTGAATACTCGTCTTATAGATCGTATACCGAAAGACCATATTTTCAAATTGTTGATACTTTTTTCACTCTCGGAGGAGAACAGTAATGTGTCTATGTGCAGACTTCCGTTTGTAATTAAAACACACCTTTTCTACTGTAAATCATAGAGCGGTACTTTTTTTGAACATTTTGACGAATCAAAATCCAAATCCAAATGAGTAGCTTTTGAGTTATCTAAGACTTTGTCTGCAACTGACAACCATATGGTGATGATACCATGGTGATAACGGGCTAAGCATTCATAAAGGCTATTATGGTGAAAAAACATTTTAGTAATTAATATTAATCCATAAACATTTTATTATTTTTAAAACTGGTCTATAAACACTATAGGTCTAATATTTTATTTATTTTGTTAAACCATCTTTCAGGATTATTTTCCTGGGTATAAATACTTTAATAACTGAGAAACTACCCGTTCAGATTTTAAACTAGTTCCGTCAATATTATCAAAAAAATGTTTCACTCAATAATTGTCAAGAATGTTAGATCTCGTTTGAAAAACAGTAGTTTGCATCACTACATGACACACTCTTTAAGTAGACAAAGAAAAAAAATCTCAAGAATTCAAAAATATATTATTTGAGAGCTGCGGGTACTTGATTAATAATTAGTAAAAACAATCTATAATAAATAAATACAACAAAAATCATAGGTCCGTGCTCGCGATGAATAACATCCTGAATAGGTTTATTATGATTTTTTTTCCGTCAACTACAATAATCCAATACAAGACGAAAAAATGGCAATACGTTTTATCCTCGCCATGTCGTTCGAAACGAACAGATAATATATTATAATATCAGTGCGCAAACAATAATAATAATATGTGTTTTGGACACGTTGTAAAAGCTTCTAAGAAAATCCAAGAGTCAGATTTAAGTGAGGTACGATCTATTTTTTAGCCCAATTTACACACCGCATGTGTAAAAAGTATACATGAGGTGTAAACATCCCCCGCGGGTGACTATTATTATATTCTCGTGGGTTTCTTATTTTTCGTGTCTCCTGTAAATATATTATTATCATGAAATGTGTGTCTGAATTTAACACTGCCTTCTTGACAATAGGACGCTCCTTTATATTGTACAATATTATATTATACCTAGGTATATGAGATAACCAGAGTACCAGCTTTCGGTAAAATACACTGCAGCCACATAACTGTGCCTACTTAAAATATGTCTTCTCGTCGTGCTTTTGTTGGCCAGATATTTGTAGCTGTTGTCAGTGGTTTTTTAACCTAACCCCAAACAATGCAGTGCACATTCTTTCGTCTCCGCCAGACGACCGACCCCCATCTCATTTAATCACGTCATCGTCATAATTTATTCACTATACGCACGTCGTTTCTTAGTATAATATAATTATTGTTATCAATATTTATTTAAAGCGCCGAGTACATCACGACAGGATGGTCATAATAATAATAAATGCTACCCAGTGTCCCAGTGGAGATCGTTGTTTTATCGGAAAATCATTAAGAAGAAGAGTAAATGCTCAATGTATCGATATGTGTAAGCGCTGGATACCTACTCAACACTTAACAGTGATTCCAACATCCTTTTTTCTCATCAATTACTGCGACATAATATTCACAATATCTTCCGTTTTTGACACGGTCCAAGGTTATAAATGCACTGTCTCGTTAAAAATTATATTTAAATGAAACAAGAATTCACCACTGGTTGACGTCTCTAATGGATACGCAATCCACAAACACCACGGGCAACCGAGTCTCGCAGACGCATTTTTGCTAATCATATCAACCGAAAACGACTACAGGAAAAATAATTCTTTCTTTAAATGAATTTCCGCGATTGTATACGCAGTACTGCACACGGACCAACAGGTTTATTATTTTTAAAGTATTGCCGTGGGCAACAAAAACAGCTCGTGTTCATATAGAGGAAGTCATCGATGAGTAGTATTGTTTTCGTCATTCCATTAAAGAAATTGGATTCTCAAAAATATTCTTTTAAATGGAAGTTTACTATAATAATGTTTGTTGGTTTGCACCGTTTGGTGTAATAATATTTTGGCTGGTGTGATAAGAGCGATGGGCAAATCGCCCAAATTTTACATTTAGTATTTCAATTGGGTAAGAACCCACATTTTCTATGTGTCATCGGAGACTATTTTTTTCTTCAAGTCAAGCCCTGTAAGTATTTATTATTCTGATAACAAGGAGACAACTTTTCGACTCCACATAGAAATCGCGAGTAGCATTTATATCGCATGTATCAATATATTATAAGCTGGTAAAATATTTAATTTTATTGTTTTGTAAATGGGTACCAATGCGAATGAAAATATTGTGAAAAAACCTACCCACCGTCAACCATATTATATGTTAATAACAATCAATATAGGTAATAATATTGTGTACCTATTGTCCTGCGTCCTGCGTAGCTCATCAATTGTCTATGTTCGACGTACCAATTATAATGCCATACAGTCGATGTCGCGTAGTCCAACTGTCGGAAAATATTGACGTCAAACGAATTGGAAAACCAAAAGCACTTCAGCGGTATGAACAGTCATACACGCGGACAACACGACGATGTGATGCGATATTGTATCACATTAAATCGTATACAACACATTGGAAGTCGCGGTCGTGACTGCACAGCGTCGCGTTTCGATAAACGTACAAAACCATGAAGCACGCAAAACGGTCGACGGTCGGCGTATTCAAATCCGCATGTGTATAAAATATTACACCGTACAACGGACTGTTGTACCGGTGCCGCGTGTTGTAACGACGACGACAGTAATAATAATTATTAAACGATAATGTGCAGTGGAAAACGTCGTGCGAGTCCGCCGGGGCGTGTTTAAACGGAGCGGATTCAATTCGATTACGACGACGGACGTGAGCGCACGTGCTCCGCTCCGTCTCTCTCCGTCTCTCGTCGTCGGAGAGTTGAACGGACGAGTACCCGGGTAGGTACCTAAATTTTTTTTTTTCGTCGACCGATTTCCCGGTACATGCGATCTGCCGCAGCACGGTGAAATGTGAGTTTTATTAATTGTCCGTCGGCGGCGGGTCGTTGTTGTTTGTCGGACGGTTCGGAAAATACGGAAAATAATCCGGAAAAATCATACGCGTCTGCGAGCTATGCACACACATAACAATATTATAATGCGAAATCACACACACATATATATAAATACTATATACGTCCTAGTGCCAATAATTACACACACCCGGAGACATACGTATTATATACTACGCATGTATGTATGTATGTATGTATGTATGTACGCTTGTACATGTACATAATATGCATGTATATTGGCGGGTCGCCGGGGGCCCGGATCACAATAATAATGTGTATATATACTCGGGTATATATATTGTGACGTGAAAACGCACGCGAACAAATATTTGTGCGCGTGATAAAAAACAAATAGCGGACCGTAATCCCGTTTAAAAATCTGGAATAATAATATAATGACATGCGATATATTACGACGGCGACGCGTGTATGTATAATATATCGGCGCGATAATGGGGTCATATTTATACTGTCGGGATTCAAAAAAAAAAAAAAAAAAACAATGGCCGCTGCGCCGATCCGAGTTAATAATAATAATAAAATATCGATCACCTTTTTCGGTCCGTCCGTCCGGTTGATTATATGATGATAATAATAATAATAATAATAATAATAATAATAATAATACGACGACGGTGATAGTATTATTTCCCCGTCGGATAGTAATAATAATAATTATATATCGGCAAATTAACAATAAAACAATATACCTAGGGTAATTTACGGCGGCGCGTGTTATTGTTCGTCTGAAAGCGACTTGTCAGAAGCACACGTCAAGCCGCAGTTAACGGCCGCGGTGTTTTCTAGAAATTACGAATGATCCGCTTTTTGGGAGACGCGCCCGTGGGAATGCGTTTCGCGTCCAAATAATACGGCGAAGAGGTTTTCCGAATTCTTGGCGAGGGGTAACGGGGTTCGGTGTAAAATGCCCGGTAACTATTAGGGTTTTGTGTGGAGGGCGAGGGTTCGGTTGTGGGCCTATGCCTAGCACCCCAAAAATAGGGGAGTCGGGTGCTACTTTAAATGATAAATTCTTATAGTATTTCGGCTGACCAATCCTGACACTAAGATAATACGCAGTGGAACTTCCGTGATATTATTACGAACTTCCGCTACTGAACAACATTTTTCTGTCAAACAAAAGGTAGAACCATATCCGTACTTTAATTATTCTATTTAACTAGTTTAACTATTATAGTACGATATTTTTTCTCTTGCCTACCACCAGACTTTGCAGTATGGAAATTTCATTGCAGTTATGATAACATCTGTCGAAATATTGTTCTAATATTGTCGTTAGTGTTTTAAAATGTCACGAAACTTCGTGAAACGTTTCATTTATGTGAAAAATAAAGTTTTGAAAAAATTGTTTATTCTAGCTAAAAGTATACTGAAGTCCGCATACTTACTGCTAGACAACATTTCGAAAAGTTGGTTTATCGTATTGAATACTAATAAATAACAGTTAATAGGGACCCTGCAATTGATAAATGACAGGTGATAATAGTCAACCGACAACATAATACCAATTTATATAGGTACCTAATTTATAATTATTATTTTAGTGATTCGTAAACCTTGGTCGACAAGTCATAATATGCACTATCGATAGTTTTTGTGTGCAACCAATAATAATTTCTAATCCTTTACAACCGATTACGTTTAAAAGAAAAAATATAACGTGTTTCGTCGTTTAATATTGTTTGAAATGTTCGACTCTGAAATTTTTCAAATTCATAAACTCAATCATCGTCATTAATTGATATCGCAGTTTAAGAAATATTGAGACCGGCTTAAGGTTAGGGTAGGTAGGAATTCCGTCGACATCACGAATAAAGCCCCGGTGTTGAGTTCGTTCCGGGTGAACATGGCGTTGCATTACACAATTTATTCTTGCCGTAGTGGTACCCAAAAAATGATAACGTAAAAACAGATTAGTTTGCCACGTACAATAAAATATGTGCTGGATGCGTATTCCGTCACAAGTACAGAAATTCAATTTTACCTCAATTAATCTGGATCTAAACTATTGAGCCGTTAATCACCACATTGACATCGCGTGTTTCCTAAACACAATAAATTCGAATGTCGGTTGTTGTTGACTGTACGCGATTTTGAAGAAAATTGCTATTATATCGCTCAGTGTCACCGATTAAGAAACCACTAGGACTGCGGAAACAGATAGAAATAAATAGTGAAGAGAAACTGTGAAACTGTTGCTTTTCACTTTTCACTGTGCATATAACAATACTAAGACGATAATATAATACTATTGGAATTATAATATATCGTAATACGCATATGATTATGATGTTGTAAAAGTAAGACATCCAACACAGATTTGGTGCGGCGTTCGTGTGATCCGATGATTGGTATTGTTAAATAATAGTTAAATTATTAGAAAGCGATCGAGTATCTAATGAATTTTAAATTTTTATGAGCGATTGCATTAATATTTTATAAAAAACTCCTTATTCACATTTTAGTTGACTTTATACAGAAAATATAATATCCATCAAGACATTCTATTCAACTGAATATGTTAAAAAGTTAACACTCGTGTGTTCAAATTTGATGCTCATAATAACCAGAATAAAAAAAAAAAACCAACTATAAAAATGCTAATAACCGAGCGGTAGGTACTAATATGTATTACCACATGGTTATGTAGGTATAAAACATTTTAATTGGAAAACGAAAGTAAACAAAGTTGGTGCCTGTAGCATTATATTTTCGATTCTTCCCGTTTCGTTTAAGATTATCTACTATGCAATTTTAGAAAAGCAATGTAATAAGTATTATTAGCAGGGATAATGTAATAAATAGTCGAAACGTTTTTATTTATCACTTTGTTATAACCATTTTGTAAACAACATTAGTGTGCAGATTCGCAGAGTTTCCAAACTTTTAAATTATATAATTAGATGGGATGTGCCATAATTAAGAACTGTTTGATATTAAAATATAATATTATTGAGACGAAAATGAATTGTATCGTTATTTTAACATATTTTATTAAAGTACAACAAACATTGATCCAAACAATGATTATAATTAAATTCATATACATATTATACTGGTTTTTAAATTTTTGACTGTTTATAATATATAATGTAGAAACAAACATTTGGGAAGTCCAAAATATATTTTTTGAAAACTATTTCACAAATTATCTCACTTGTCAATTATTTGTTCGAATATAAACTGTGTCTGTATTACATTCGTTGAACATTTTTGGGTTTACAACAGTATAAAAAATTTTTTAGTACACGGTTGTATGGTATAATACTTGTTTTTCTAAATCTTCAGCTTACGTTTTTCGATTGAGAGTTTTGTGAAAATATTTGATCACTCCACGTTTGACAGAAAAAAATGATCCCAGCTAATGAAAAGTATATGAATAAAATAATATCACTCTATTTACATATTTTATGCAACCGATACGTTTGTCCGTCCAAATAAACCTTTTCCTTAAAAATTGACAGTCATCCACACACAACGTGTCGACAATTTTATTATAATATCATTGTGTTCAGAATACAATATATTATTATATTTTAACACCGATTGAAATAGGTAAATGCGATCCTTACGATAATTAATGGAACATCAATTATTATTTTAGTACAGCACATAATCATAACGTCATGTTACAATAATACTATGTGCATTTTAATTCACGTCGATCAGAATAATTAAAACAATTTTGAAAACAAGCGTTACGATTTGTTCAAGGAAACCAATAATAATAATTTTGCTTTACTACATTAATTGTATTCACGGTTAAATGTGGCTTACGTAAACAACGATGTACATTACGAGGTTATTTTATGGGACTTTAAAGCACTTTGGTGATGTTATGGCTTTGCTCACCCAAACACAAACATTGTAATTAAGTATATACAACGAAATTACGTGTGTTATTATTATTATTATTATTATTATTATTATATACGAATCGAGAGAAAGTGTTATTCTATTAAAACCGATAATTGAACAAACAGCCGTTAAAACAATAACAGCTCCCAATAATAATTATTTGAATGTTGAATTATTTTTTGGTTTTTCGGTGTTATGGTTTTTGTTTCTCGTGGGTGGGGACAGAGGTTTAAATAGTCGTATGCAATTTGATTTCGGAAGGCGAGGACATTTCGTGTTTGTTTGTTTGCACGCGCTTTGCCTACCCAGCAGTGTTTTGACTTTTTGAGTGAACCACCACAAAAACGAGTGTTGTTTATTATTGTTCTACATTTATCGCAACTTACCTAATAATATTAATATTATAAAAGTGCTTAACAGTTGTTATCGCTCTGGGGTCATGGTTCCGACCGGAAATCAGTTCACAAATGTATACGTGTGTCGTAGTACGACTACATTATAGTACGCGCAGGTATTGAGTTTTTAAAATGTAAACGTATATTGACAAAAAGGGTAAATATTAATTATTGACATTTATTAATCGTGAATTTAGGTACAATGTAATTTTTTCAGAATGATGACCCTATTTTTATGCTTAAATTGTGTATGTATTGAAATTCTGGTTTTGGAATTTTTAAATACACTCGATGACCACATTTTCGAAGACTTGAGATTTTCTGTACCAATTAGGTATCGATAGTGTGACAATACGAACTTCTATTTTTCAAATTACACCCATCCATCTCATTTTACATACTATATTCATAATTATTCAGTAGAGGTTTTTTTAACTTGATGTATCTAAATAGTTAGTAGTAGTTAGAGTAGTTTTTACGTTGTATAACTTTTTGCACTAAGGATACACCTTTATATGTCTATGGCAATGGATAAAGTATATATTATGGGGTCTTATCTACCAAACAATATAAAATTATTTTTTTAAATGATCAAAGTATAAAAAATACTACGTCTTACATATAGCTTATATTTTGGTATTACTATTTGTAAGGATTAATAATATCCTTAGTAATATTTAATATTACTTAATGTCCTTAATATTTAAGAACTCAAGAACTGCGTATTAGAATTTTAAAATGTACAATTAAAAGAAAAAAAGGAGTTGATCATGTTTAAAAAATTATTCTGTATACGATAGAAACGACAGAATTGTTACGATAGAAACAAAACGTAGCATGGACATTTTATAATCATTACAAGTGGACACGTTTTATAAAAATCATTTCATTCCACACTTAATCGATTAATTTTGTCACGATTTACTCATTTAATATGCTTATTAAAAAGATTCAAAAAGTATACAACACCAAAGCCGTTGCATTATAGATTTTTACACTTTATTGCGGATTCACTTTTGTGAAAACTTTTTCCAAAATTAATTTTTATTGCATCGATATATTATTATGAATTATTGCTCTTTGATTTATACGTTTGATATTAATTCCCTCGTCCGAGTTGAAGTTGTTACGGCTTCAATTTATTTAAATACTCACGATGTATAATAATATTGTTTATAACACAATATTAAGGTTCCTTCTGTGTGAACTATGGACACTAACAGAATATTAGCTCACTAAGTGGAAACTACTTTAGGTGTCAATACAAACCGTGAACAAGAAATTAAAACATAAATAATTATAGTGTTCATAAAACATTTTTATAAAATATCCCGAACACCTGAGCTTGATCGAGTTCAACCACGATAACATGAACAAAATATATTGGAATACCAATTATAGGTACCTAATATTACCATATACCACGATTATGATTTCAATCTTAGTAAAATTAAAATACCGATTGCATAATATTTTTGTAGTTGCATAGTCGCTCCAATATCACTAACAAACACTGTCAGTTTCTGAAAATTTCAAGGTTTCGGCCATAATCGTGGGAATAAATTAATCGAGAACAAATTTTTATCTAGGTATTAACAAGTCTGGGGAAGTGAGTGGTAAATTTTAATTGTGAAGCTGATCGAAAATACTTTTGAAAAGTCAATGATTATAATTTTTTTTTTTAAATTAATTTAAGATGAAAGTTAAATGGAAGCTTTCAATTAACTTACTCACTTAAAGTTAGGTTGTTTTTTTTATATATTCAATAATCACGAAAATATTTAATAATATGTTCTTGAAATTATTTGTACACTACATTTTTTTCCAATAACATATTTTATAAACAGGTAATATTATGCATTATTAATATTTTTATTATTATTAAAATAGCCCATATGCCTTAGTATGTTATGGTATGATAGATATGCATTTAATTAAATTTCCTATTTTAGTACACTTTTATGCAATATTATACATCATAAATAAAAAAAAAAGATTGTATTTATCATTTAACTATTTATAAATTAGAGTAACTTGGATTTTATGGAAAATAACTCGTTATTGATTAAGTTTATGTCAATAAAAATCAATTAATTTAAAAATTAAGTTGTCGAAAATTCAACTTAAAAAAGTTTAAAAATTAAAGTTTACTTAACCTTAACTTTTTAACTCGTTTATGTCCAATCTTGGGTATTAATATTTATCCGAACAATCCAAATTATAAAAAAAATATCGTCTCAGTACTCAATGTCCATAATGTATTTCGTTTCCTGGACACCCATACATATTCGCCAAAGATATACGAGTTACGAAATTGTTGAGTTCGCAAAAACCTAAAAAAAAAAAAACAACAAACACAATTCATAAATATTTGCTCATAGATTGAAATATATCACTATATAGACATGCAATGACAATGCAATCATATTTACTGCCTACTGTTCAGTTTTTATTTGACTCATGAGAGGTGCTGTGCGGCGGTAAGATGAGATGGGAAATGAGTAGGTATCTTCTAGCTTCCAACGGTCACCTTGCGCTAATATAATAGAGAATCGAGTCCACATTTTAATACAAAATCATAAATGTTTATTTATTTTTATTACATAAGAGCATAATTATTGCTGATATACACTTATAATATTCTGATATAAGTATTCCAAGACTAGACATTAAACTACATTACAATATTCTATTATGTTTTTTTTTTTATTAATAAAAAACAGGCTAACAGTGCAAAATACAATATTATTAATAGTGCGTATAGAAGTATATGAAAAAGACGTCGTACAACATTTAGAAAAAAATAAACTGCTCAGTTTTACGATTAATATAATAATGAAAGCATAACGCGTTGCCTATCTTTAGCATTATTTTTAAATCCACGATATTATACTTCATCTCTACATCTTGTATACATTATTAGTATGAACCTCGGTGAAATATTTTTTAAAAAAAAGTAACATAATATATGATGTTGTGAGTTGTTTAACAAAAAACAGACGGACGAAACGTACGGTGTTGTTAATTATTCGAAGAATAATAAATAAATGTAGGTAGGTATTATCTCTTAAATAATATTATTAAGGAGACTTTTAAATCACTCCAGAGTTACCAGCGGTCGCTTTAATAATAGATTAGTAATTAGGTAATTAAAAGTTGTGCTCGAAATATAAACACAAGTATACAACATAAACCATTAAGAGTTCATAAGTCTCGTCTTAGATTATATACGTAACGTACATGACGTTCAAACATTATAAACACAACAGGCATAATATTTAATTCATAATATAATATTATGACGATGCGGCGAAGTGTGTTATACTGCAACATTACAGAGGTATATCATGCGGGTACGTCATTCGACCATAATATAATAACAATAATTATTTTAATAAATTGTAATTGTTCATAATATTCGTATAACATTATGTTATTGTTTTCGTCATCGGATATGAGCGCAGGATAACAATATAATGATAATAATAACACAGTTAACTTCAGCGGCTGACATCAAATACACCTGCCTACATACTTAATATAATGATAAGCGTGTATATTTTGCGCAGAGGTAATTATTTGGAAAAAAACTGGCGTGACCACCGGTAGTATAATTATTTAGCGAGCAGTACAATGGTACGGTTGAAAGATATGGGCGTGACGAAGTCAACATTTAATTTGTTAAAAATATGTTTCAGCAATTCGCTCTTAATTAATGTTGTAAAAATGACGTGCTCGAAATTTCGAAGGGGCGCCAAAATACGGATAGCTGCAGTAGGCTTCAAATCGAAATGAAATCGTCCGATTTTCATTTCGTTTATACCATCGATATTACTATAGATTTTTTCTGATCACAGTTTAGAATAATATTTTGGACATAAGGGTATTGTTGCACGATATCGATGCAATAATAATTGTTTCGTGGTTCTTAGTTTTTTTTTTTAAACATCCCTTGAACATTTTTTACGATTTTAATAATGATTTTTAATAGCCATACCCGCCACAACGTTCCATTCACGTGCCACTGCGTTCGACTATGCAACGGACTTGAGAAAACGAAATATTATAGTCATTGCCTACCATTTACCAACAACCAGCTTATGAGTAATTATAAAATTATAATTGATACCTACATATTGGCGCTAGAGTTGAATTTAAAATCAAAATATTTTTTTTGACGCATCTTGTGAGTTATAAAAATAATTATGCGATGGGACGATACGCGTTTTCGGCCTGAACGTATCGTTGTCGCCTCAGATAACATTGCGTACCGAACAAATGCAAAAAACTTGAGTTAGGTTTCTCAAACGAAATTCGATGGAGGTATAATAGCTGATGATGCCAGCTCATTGCGTGGTATTTTCGGCATCCGCGTACAACTACTGAAATGGCAGGATTTACAAATTTTCGTTTGGTTTATGCGATGACGAATAATAATGACCGTCGTTCGTTTCGAAAACATAATATCAGTCCATTAAACTATACGGTTACCGTGGGTAGTTTGGTTACGCAAAAAACGAGCAGTGTGTGCGGCGCCGAGTGGGGCGTATTCGTGGTGGGGGGGGGGGGTTATAGTACAGCGAGTTTGGGTGTTTGTGACACCTATTCCCAAACTATCCCTATGATCAGCGTTTTTTTTTTTTTTTCATTTTTAGATTCATATCATAATATAAATATGAATTTATTATTATGAAACTCTGTAGTTTATATTACTTTGACTTTCCTCAGCGAAACGCCGATAAAGTCTGAAACGCTATAATAGGAGAACAGGGCTTAGTGCACCTTGTTGCGTTTTTTTGGACGTGCATCGTTTCTGCTAAAAACTAAATTTTCGTTAAAAAAACGCAATAAAATGTTTGGTTTTCGTTTCCGCTGAATTGTTTATCTTCCAAAACGATTAGGATTTAGGGTTTGACAATCGAGAATCATTATTCACAACAGTTCTGGTCCCATGTATAGTTAGTGTTTTATTGTACTTATTCTGAAAATCATATTTCGTGAAATGGCACTTTATCACCCATCGCGCGTAATCCAATTTCAGCGACTTTTTTACGCTGAACGTCATCATTTCGAACTATTCCGTCCACACATATTATTTTCATCGTGCAGCCATGCAAATAGAATTTTAATTTAAATTTGTTTCATGTATGTACAGACTGTGTATACATACAATATTAATAAACAGTTCTCAATGAAATAGTATACAAAAACTTAAATAGGTTATGAGTCATTCAAAACAAATCAATAGTAACACGTCAATCAAAATAACAAAGTAGGTATAAGAAAGACAATATATTAGGTACCCGTATGGAATTTTTGAAAATAATATTTATACAGTGACTAAATAACATATTGTACTTGTATCTAAAATGTGTTCACTTTGGTGAAACAGCTTACTCTTTTTTTTTGAGAGCGGGAGGTGGCTATAATGTCCAAATACAGCTCTATGAAAGGTTTATTTTAATATTTTAATGATATTACTATGTCTTTGATATTTTTGCAATATCAGATAAAAAGTGTGCAACGTACACATTTCCCTGAAAAATATCGACTGCCAAGGAATTTACGCGACCACCCCCCTCCAAAAAAAACAGTGATAAAACAAAAATTTACTTTTTAATATGTTGACATTGATTAGATAAAACCTTTCGAACGGTTAGAATACATTTTGAATACATAGGAAAAAAACGCACAAGCGCAAGACAATAATAATATAATATTATGTCGAAATCGTTGCCAAAATGCATTGGTATTGGCTGAAATAAAAGTAATGTTTTTTGTGTATTTTATGGTTTTGTTATTTTAATAAAACCGATCCCTTTAAATGCGAACCCAAGCAATACAATATAATATAGAGATTCGTTTTGTTATTAATTTTTTTTTTCTTTGAACACTATTGCAGCAACATTTAAATTGTTTACATCAATAAAATTTAAGAACGCCGAAACGTACGACACAGCACTTAAACAATATAGAAGAGAATCAATAGTTGACCAAAAGTAAAATCATGAATTTATTCAAACGGGTTTTCAATTATTCATTTTGGAAAAACGTGCCACAAATGGTTAATATACGTCTTGTGCATACAATATGACACGCACTTGTCTTAGTAATGCATTTTATTATTACCCAACATCATATCATAATACATTGTTATCAAGCACGTTTCAGGATCAATATTAGGAGGAGGGGGGTTGAAGTTTGGACCCTTAACTTGATTGTTATTGTTATTTTCATTCGCTCACACAAGCATTCATTATGCATATTCACATATTATTAGCTTTGTAATATCTCAGATTTTGTGCTAGAATTGAAATTTTGAATATTATTAAATCGATCAATTTTCGTGTTTAAGCAATTTTCAAAAAACCATGATATTCACTACCATAATAAAATTATAGTCATTTTAATATTATTAGTAGAGGATATCAGCGAGGAGGAGGTTGAGAATTTTGAAGACACAGATTAAAAAAAAAATTGAAGCCTGTGAGCCTCTGGATTTAATACATTTTTCTTCCTCATCCCACGAATTGTCATTGAATAGTTTTTTTTCTAGTACGCCTAAGTTGCAGTCGTAATACTTTGAAATATTTTTAATATTTATGATGATCTATCGATAGCAAAATCTAATTTACTTTTATGGAGCACTAAAAAAGCGCTCCCCCGAGCATTTGCCCTCTATGTCATCCATCAAATCCGGTCATTAATTGTTAGCGAAATATATTTTGTTTTTCTCTCTTAGACGCACAAGCAACAAGTAATAACGTACTAAACAAATCACATTCGCATAAAATTGTGACTTTTGAGGAATATGTTAGAATGAAATCATATATTACAAAAATTATTTTCGTAAACAAGACAATTTTTTGAGGATTCGGTATATTGGTGGTCTTATGTTTTATTATTGTTTGATTTCATTATGTACCTAATAATGTTAAAAAAAACGAACAAAACCAAATGCTCATTTAACAATTTTGAAGATGATTTTTAATCGTTTTGAGAATGATCTCGGAAATATTATTCTCTATTATTTTACCTCGAAGATTACCCGAAAACATACTCGAAAACATACCAACAAAAATTATTTAGAATAATTGCGTTTTCTCTACATTGCACTGAGTGGGACAAAGAGAGAAAATAACAAACAGCGGTGCGACTATCGTATTAATAATATTATTATAACCATCACGGTTACCTTTGTAACTTAATAATAATAACAAGTCGATATTATAAAGCCGAAACAGATTTAAAATTCATAGAAAATATTTTATTAGTTATGATGACGTCAAAATACTGCGCTTTCCTGTTTTCCGCTTTTCGAAGTCTCGTACTCGTTGACGACGTGGTGGCGGTTGTTCTCGATTAAAACAGTAATAATTGTGTATTATTGTTATTGCCATACCGGATTTATTTCACAGGCAATGGCGTCGTCGTTTATAATGTCTAAACCGTATCACCCTTAACACGATTAAGCGCCTACTGCGCTTTCGACGACGAGTTTCGTATGTCACGCGACTTTCGAATTTTATATTTCATTATCATTTACACTTTTCGTGTAAGGATTATTTCAAAATAAAAGAAGCGACATTTTTTTTTTGATTTTAAATATTTAGACAAATCGTAATAATACGACGGACTTATGCTGTGTAGTCGTGCATATAATATTTTCTATAATTATAATAGATCATAATTTGACCTAACTTTGATTTTACCCCGAGATTAGATACTCGAAAACATAAAAATAAAAGAACGATTTTGCGCGAATCCGTTTTGTCCTCGTCGCAGCAATAAGTGGACCTGCACAGAGAGACTGTATAACAATCAGTGCCAATCATCTCGGCGGTGTCATTAAAACATTACGGTACAACTTAATGTTGATAAGTCGATATTAAAAAGTCGAAACCGATTTGAAATACATAGAGATTATATTAGTGGTGGTGACGGCCGGCGATATAATATAAAATGGCGCTCTTCGAGTCCCGTATCTCGCAGTAATGGGTCGACGGTCTTCTCGATTAAATAGTAATTTTATGATTATTGTCGTATGGGTCGTTTATTGCACTATATATTGGAGTCGTGCAGGTGTTTTGAGCTCAGCCACGTCGGCGTCGGCGTTCTTGTTCTTAAAATATTATTTATAATACGATCGACATTGCTATATATATATATATATATATACGCCGTCGATGACGCGTTTTATGTGTCTTGCAACTTTTGCGTTCGCTCGGAGGTGTATATTTCTGCATGTACGACGAAGAAAGTGCATAATATATTATTATTATTATTATTATTACGCTTGCGTCCTTGTAACGATCGTCCATAAAAAATGTATCGATCACGGTGGTTGACAAAAGACTACGAGCATTCGACGCGGTCGTAAAAAAAAAACTCCACCATCGTATTTTCACATAATAATAATAATAATAATAACGATACGGAGAACTATAAAAGTATATTATAGTATCATAATATTTTATAATGCCGCTTGACTCAACTCGCGGCAGGTTTCTGTACGCAATTATAAACACGACGATCGGGTACGTAATTATATAATCTTTTCCGCCGTGTAATCTATGCGACACAGTTTGATCTCGGTTTGTCGTAAATACTACTGATCAATTTTGAGCAACCGATTCGTAAGTAATTCGAGTAATGATTTTCAACTGATTTAGGTTTGAAACAAGAATATATTGAGCCAAAAATTGGTCCGATGGTTACAAAAGTCGAACATTCTGAGGAGGTCACGGAGATTAATGTTTTGTGAGAATAATTATAAAACGGTGACTGGCTTTAAGTCGATGAACTTAACATTTCCAAAAACAAACTTACAAATTAAGTCTTATACAATGTCTTACGTTATTTCTCCGGTATAACTTGATCAAAGTGTGGACTTACTTGAACAAAGTGAAAGCTAATTTCTTGTAGTGTACCCATATGAATGCGGCGCTTACAGGAATAGGTACTCTCAAGTTCCCAACTTTCATTTTGTATCAAATGGTGCTGAAAAATTCATGCAATTTTAAAATTTTAACACCTCTGACTAGAAAATGTCATGTGAAATCCATCATAAGTTTATTTAGTCGTCATTTAAAAAATAGTTTGGTTTAAAAATTTAGTTTTTTGTTTTTAGAGATAAACGCTTTGACGATATAACTAATATTTAAAACGAGCATAATATGGTTTTATCCTTTACCTATTTAAAAAAAAAAAGTTGATCTGAAACCATTCACTATTTCTCAAATCGACGTTTTCTATACTTGATACATTTTTCAAAATATTGTTTAAATGATTAACTATTTATAGACATTTTAAGTTTTTGACTAGATTAGAATAGATATAATTATTATAATATTTTAAACGATGGAAAACGATTTATTATTTTTTTAGAAATTCAAAAACATTATAATAATTATTACCAAATATACAAGACCTAGGCACTAAATAAAAATACAAACCATAGTATTAAATTATTATTAATTCACGAACTTATCCAGAATTATTGATATTAATCGATTAGAGTCATTTAATTGTCGGTTATAGAATATTTATAATAGCATCGTGTTTTCAATTATTTACCGCCCATGTCGTCGTCGTCTGGGGGGGGGGGGGCTTTTGAAGAATAAATAGGTTACTAGTGGGTAGCACGCGCGGGTCGGCCGTACATGGCGATGTGCTTTCACTATCGCGATGACCCGTATAATATACTCGGAAAACGTTAATACATTCGCTACTCTATGTCGGTTTTAATTTTCTAAGTAGACATTTTATCAAACGGCGGAATATAGGTACGCGAAAGAGAAACGTACAATAATTGATTATGTTATAATATAACATCGCATAATAATAATAATAATAATAATAATAATAATAATTAAGTCCACAGCCTTTAGGCGCGCACTTGGGGGAGGGGGATCGTGGCTTTTTGTAAATATAACCGTCACGCATATAATAATAATATATCATGTGAACCGAAACAACTCGATTATAATAATAAAATTACTCATTCTCAAAGTGGGGGGAGGGAGATCGGTATCCCTCAAATTTTAATAATTTACGTTTTCCATCCCTCCACTTATTTTGAACCACTTTGACCTCGACCGGCATTATCAGTAAATAACCAGTAGGTAATACTGTCACTTTCACCGTGTCTTTTACTCAAAATAACAGTGAATAATTATATTGGAAAATCGAATTTTAAGTAAAAATAATTCAACCATGACGTTGCATGTGTTAATATTATTCAAATGTTGTCAGTCTACAACCATAGATAAAAATTGAATTGCTTTCGGTGTCCAGAGGTGTCCACTATGGCACTATTCAGATGTTTCAGTTTATAGTTTGTTCTAAAAATACGTCCGCTATTTTAAAGTGTCCGTTAGAGGGGGTTTCGATGTATAATTATAGTTACATTATATACACGTACTCATTGAACGCTGTTACCACGATAATACTGGATATAATATTTTTTTTTTTTAAACGTTTACCTAAATTGGTTAGAAATCGTGGGAGTACGGGTATAACTTGAAACTCTGACTCAGTGAAACCAACAATTTGGCATATTATAGGTACGTATCTACAACTTTTTTTTAGAACCACAGTATAAGTCCTTGAAGTTGTCCTTACGTCTTACAAGTGAAAAAAATTTATGGGTACATAAATAATTCTAATATGAACGAACAATTCGATTCTCTAATTTTTTTCTTATTTAGACCGTTGGTGTTACAACGCAACTGCAAGTCAGCTGCAACTGAACAACAATTTCATCAATTGTTAAGATAAAATGAAATAATGTAATGAAGGACAGAGTGGAGAGACTTTCTAATGGGAGATACTCGCTTCCTTGTGAAATAGTAGTTAAACAGAATTTGCACATAAAATACGACAATTTCTTTTTAAATTCATCTCACTTTAATCAGATGCACTGACCACGACTAATAATATAATATGAATGGTTTGATGATGAACATGTTTTAGTTATTTATACCACTTACTCAAATATTATAAGTTACGATCAAAACTAAATCATATAGCTAGGGTTATGAGATAGGTACCTAGTTAAGATTATTTATGTATTTTTTTGCAATACAGCGAAGATAATATTGTGAACCACCAGCAGTAATTACATATTTATAATATACCTATTGTTAGGTAACCCCATAAATAACCAGTAAGTACTACTTGCAGTACATTTCACAGTAACGTAAATATATTTATAACTCAAACACACACAAGTAATAGTTTTTAAAGTGCAACTTTGTTATATGCAATAGTCTTTAACAAAAAATGTGTAAGACAGTGTTACAGTTGTAAAATAAGCATTTTATAAAATTTCATATTTTTTTGATTTTCGAATACTACTTATTAGTTCAGGGTGATCCAATCTTTTGTAGTTGGCGAGTAAGTCGACACAATTATAAACACAAAAGGTGGGGGAGGGGCGGTCACCAAATGAAAAATAATATATTTTTTTTATATATTTTTATTTCATAACAAACATATTATTGTAGTATAATACACAAGTTATCACATTTTAGAACTCGTTTATTATTATCGGTCAGCAAAATGACCGACTACTCCCACCTTAGTATTTCTTTGTTTTTATTCATCTCACTTATAAACACTAAAATAAATAATTAAATATACCTATACTCTTATTATAAGGAGGGCCGAAAACAAAATGCTTCGAGGGCCGCATGTCTATGGATTGACAACATAATCCGGTGATATTTTTTAAAATAATAAAATAGCTTTCGCCGTGATGAAGTTAGTGTCTTAACCGAGATATGAGTAATACGCAACTCGACCGAATAATAAGAAAAAGGCAATTCAAAAATATTGCAATAATTTCGAAAGGTAATATTCGTGCACATATAGTGTAACGTAATTACCAAAACAAAAAGTGACTTACTCCCCGACTACACCGGACTAAATTATTTAGGTACAATCGTTACAATGGTGCGATGATATTCGATTGGACATTATAATTATGCGGTCAGTGTCGAGGTGGTGCGTGGTGGGTGATGGGTCGAAGTGGCGATGACACGACCGCACACCTCGTGACCGAGTTAATAGATCGGTGGACGTGTGCGGGTGAGTGTGGGTGGGTGTGGGTGGGTGGGTGTGTGTGTGAGAGCATAACACCCCGTCCGTATAACAATTAGAGATCGCCAGACGAGATAAACGCGCGCGTTTTAATTAATTCGGAAACGGAGACCGTGGCGCTCGCGATGTTTGCCCGACCGACGACCGACCGTCGGTCGGACCGACGCGACAGTATTACCTCTCTAATGTGCGTTACACGGTCGCGAAGCAATAACAATAACAATAACAATATTACGGTCGCGTAACGACCGTAATAACTTTTGGACGGTTGATTCGTTTAATTTCGCCCGACCGCGGGCGCCGCGTTATCGCGTTTGTGCGAATCATTTTAACGTCGTTTAATAATAATAATAATTATTATTATCATTATTATTTCACCACCACCGCAAAACGCGTGTAAGTACGCATGTGATAACAATAAAACGCACACACGCGCCATACGTATAGCGTTGTTCGCAACACGTTATCATTATTTATTCTGCACTAGCGTATAGGGCATACCGGCGGTCGAGGGGGATGAAATAATTTTGTTCGCCAAAATCGAAACCTTTAACCCATAGTATGACGTTTAAATTGTACTGTTTTTTTACGAAACAGAACTTCATCGTCTTATTTAATAATATTTCTTGAAAAAAAAAAAACAAATTAACAGTAATGTCATGCAATAAAAATTCAAATATGTTACGCGGGACATGTAAATTATAACCTCGTAGCCGATGCCTTAGAACAATTAATAATAAAAAATAAAAAAACAAAAAATTATTGTTAGATTTTACACAAGTTTTGAAACTATATATAAATATTCTTGAAACGATAAAATGATTTGGTTATCTTTTCGTTGCAGATGATAATATGACATTTTGATAATACGTCAACCATAAATAACAATACCACGCGGAGAAAAGTGAAATAAATTTACCAATAGTCCTTTGTTATGCAATAATTCAGTGTTAATATTTTGATAACTCGGAAACTCACTCGTTCAAATTTCGATTTAAATACATTACATAATATTTAGAGTAAAGGAATAAATGGAAGTTTATATCGCCACAGGACACTCTTAAAATTCCAAAAAGAATTTGAACAAATGTATTTGGTGTATTATTGAGGTGGGATGGGAATGCTTGGTGAACAACACTGTATTTTATCTCACATACGGTCATAGTATTATACGGAGTGATTTTTTTATGGCAAACCTGACAATATCTATGAAAACACAATAACTCTCTACCTCTCTCCCTCTCTAGAAGATGTATTTTAAATTTTTTAAAAGAACATACTCGACGAACGTCTGCTGTTTATCGTGTGTGTGTGTGTGTGTGTGTGTGTGTGTTCTAAAAAACAAAACGGATCGAAAGTTTTACAATCGGTACATTATATTGTTTTTCGTATGGGTACACTGTCCGGTTTCCTATTAAAAAATTTTAATCACCCTGTACAATGATAATACGTAAATTTCATAGAAAACGCGACCTTGCACGCGAACGGGGTCCTATTTGCTGTCGGCTTCCTTCCGGTTAACGACCCCCCCCCCCCCCCCGCGCTACGGCCCAACCTGAAAAACGCGCATCGGTCTTAAACGCATTTTCACCGCCCCGTCGTTTTTATTTAATAGGGCCGTATAAATGTACGAGTGTATAATATAATAATGATAATAATAAACATATACGATTAAACATACGAATATAATATTATAATGTATACAAACCTAAATAATAATAAAGGTGCGATTTTACGACGCCGTCCGTAGATCGGACATTATAATATCATAAAGTAGGCGGTAGATATTATGTAATGCGGTTTACGAGTACGTTATTAAATAATATTACTACGGAATTATTATGAAGTGTTCGAGCGACCGAGAATTGACAGCGAGATAAGTATACCTACGTATTGTGTTATTGTTATTGACATAGAGTTTGGCGTTTTAAAAACAGTGTCTGATGTCTCCGATTCTAATATATTTTTAAACTCGAAATAACGAAGTTTTCCGACATACTAAACGTCATAATAGCATGCGATAATATCAACGTTAAAATATCTCCGATACCGAATAACATTTAATAAAATGTATATCGGCCGACCGATTCTGTTATGTGGTCATTGCAGTGAAACTAATAAACACTTGAATTCTAGATTAAATTTAAATAAACGAATATTTAAAAAAAAAAATAGTATTCCAGCTGCATTCGGTTTTTTTCAATTTAACGTCGTGTGCGCGATCCCTCTCGGTCAATGCGAAGCGCTGGCATTCCATTGGATTTCTGATTCGGCCGATTTCTCGACGAGCGTTATTCGATCATTAAGAACTATATTGATATGGTTCACGATTACTACGAACGTAGGTAAAAAGTCGCCGAAAGTCTATCGCCCCTCATCCCCCGGGCCATTTAACCGCCACCCGGCTCAGCCCGCAGAACGTCAAAACGAATAAAAATAATATTTCGTTTATAAACACTTTCGCAACGTACCGTTGAAATCTGATTACAATAATATAACATACGTTCGGGGTCGTATTGTGTTACGATTTAATATAATATAATATTATATTATTATATCGTTGGACTTATTGAAAACGCGATCGTTTAAGACGTTTCGACTACGGCGACGAGAACAGTTTCAATTCGGATAATTGCCGGGCATGTGCGACGTGGTGTCACAGTCGTGTCGTTGGCGCGTACGCTGTCAATTATACGCCAACGTAATTTATTATTACCGTCGACGATAATGAAAAACGGCGGCACGCTGGCGTAGACCATGAGGTTCCCCGCGTTAAGGTTGTTAATAAATTGTGACGTATAAAACGACGACGACGACCCGAGTCCATCCGCAGCGGTAATCGTCGGATAAATCGGGCGACCGATCGCGCGAAAAATAGGATTTCGTAGCGCGACATGAAAATATTGTGCGCATTATTAGTAAGTGTGCAAAAATAAATATCGTCTTAAATGCGCACTGTTTTCGCACAAATCGTGGTAACCGAAAAACGATGGTTAGGCACAGGTAAAATTATATTATTACAATCTGATTTCACACTACTAATAATATTGTAAACGAAGTTGCTTTCAAAGTATTTATATTTTATACAATATATATATATATATTTTTTTTTTTAAGCTTCGGCAACTGAGGCCATTAGCTGTAGGTTGTGCCGCTGTGGGGTTTTGGAACTGAAGGGTTTTTTGGGACTGTATTTTGGGTTATGGAACACGTGTGTGTGTTTGTTTGGCAGAATTTCTAGTGGGCACCCGTGGGTTTCTGCCACGCCCGGTTGGGGGATGTCTCTCTCCAGACACCGCGACTGCCGGGAAAAAATTGCCGCCCGTGACCGAGGTTCGAACCGACGACGGTGCGCGTTGCAACCGACGCGTTATCCGCTCAGCCACTTCGTCCCCCACAATATAGTGTACAGGGCGATTCACCAATAATGCTCGCCTCTCGCTTATTGTTCATTGAAAATCTGATTTTTGGAATATTCAAATACATTCAAAGACTGTATTTTTTCAAATTATTGAAATGTGTCGTACTGCTCACAAGGAGTGTCCTTAGGTGTTACGAACTTCTACTTTTCAAATGAGATCCTTCCCCAACTCCTTATTTTACTATTAATTTATTTAACGGTTTTTTTTTTTTGAAAATGATGACTACCTTACCTAGTTCGAAAATTGATTTTCTCAGTTATAAAAATATTTATACTCAGAATAATACAGTCCTAAAAATAGATAATTATATTATGCTAATTAGACCAATCCAAACGAATTATATATCGATAGATTAATATTAATTATATTATATTCCAAACCTATATCGTGATATTATTATGTTTAATAGACAAAGTTAAATAACTCAAAAACTACTCGATCGAATTTTGATTCCATCCGTCTATACATTTTTAGAAAAATATTCTGTTAAACGATTTACAGTAGGAAAAGGGGATCTCGTAAAAAAAAGAAGTTAGTATGTACACGGAACAAAAATACTATTATAATTACTTTTATTACTATTCAGTAGTGTAAAAATCTCAATAATTAAAAAATAATATATTCTTTAAGTTTATTTAAAAATTCCAAAAATAAGATTTTAAATAACTATAATATTGAAGAAAAAAAATGACTATGCTGTCAGCAATAACTTGGTGAATGATCCTGTATACAGGTGCGTGGATTCTGTAGACAAGTAGTGACGTGTAGGCTGTTGAATAATCAGTATTGGTTCACATTGGTAAAATATGCAAAAAACAGTAATTTTTTTTATTAGGCACGTATAAATGTTTTAGTCCTGAACCGGCTGAACCTATGTATATTTTACATGTAGTAAATATTATATCCAGGTCGCTTGCGTTATCTTATACATTCGTTTTGTATTAGTGTATTACCACGGATCCCATGACATATAATATTTTTATTTTTGATAACTTTACCTACAAAATATAAAATAATAATTCTTTGGAGACTTTTACACATGATATGTGACCTGATCATCGTTAAAATAATACATGCATACATCATATATTAAACATTAAATTGTATTATACATTTTTTGTACTGGTCACTCTGTGTACTTAAGTGTCTTGTCAAATTTAGCATATTTCAACATAAAAACTCTCCATTTCGTATTTATCAGTCACTGTTACAGAGATCGACCACGTTTTATAGCTACTGCTTCCCTAACACTTGCATTTAGTTCATTCAAATCAAGTAATAATTAATGCATTTCAAAACTCGATATTTATTCATGCACAATATACTGCAAGTTTAGTTAACCATGAATAAGGTAGGGCCAAACATAATTATACGATAACCTCAAAGATTGAAGTACATAACATTTTACAAAATACAACGCATCTAAATACTTATTAATATTATAACTCCACTTATGTACTTATTTTATGTAATATGCTGTTTGTCAGTTTGTTGTGTTTCAACTAAATTCTGTGAATTAATTACCCAATGCATTTAATACTTTTATATTTAAAATCAGAGAAGTAATACTTACTGAGTTAAATCAATTCATGGTTTGAATTCAAACAAGTGGTCGGCGTGGCGTCCCTTTTTTGTTTTCTCGTAATTTGTAAACTCAAAATAACAAGACCAACCAACGCAGGACCATAGGCATACAATATTAATTATGATTACTGATTACACAATATATTATTGTATCTATAATATAATTATTACCTGCTGATCTATACCTACTGATTATTATTGCATCGTATTTAATTTGGTTTTTAAAACATCATGTATTGAACGGCGTGATGTATAGGCAATATAGGTACACAACCGCACGTTATGGGAAGGTTTAGAACGTATTGAATATTGATCCGCAGCTGTGCCCCGAAATTTATAATCCTACTAACTGATTGTAGTGGTCGAGTATATTCGCGATTAGTGGTACACAGTATTATAGTTGAAGCATACTTATTATATCGTTAACAGGTAGTTGTTTGTCTAGTAGTATGTTATCATATTATGAGTGGTTTGCCTGAATATTACAGTAGATACCACTATCGTATAACGACTAAAATGTGGATATTATGGCAAATGAAAAAAATTGAGCTTTCCACCCGGCGTCATATATATTATGTTTTAACATAGTCTCCGACAAACATCGGAGTGCAGCTGAATGAAACCCATAAAAAAATTGTTTACTACTTTAGAAAATGGAATCGGGCACGTGTTAGTTTTCCATAATGCGATAATATTCCCGTTACATAACGGCTGAGATTTCAATGTTCAAATACAACCTGCTACCTATTTCCTATAGGATTCATAAGCAATAACCGCTGCTGATCCATTGTATCGACCACAAATAAAATAACTCGTAGTACAACGTGTTGTTTAATATCGTAATGAAACGGACTGAAAAAATTGAAGAGACTAAAACATAGAATGACATGTACAAATAGTATTCCCTTTAAACTTAATCCGACCAACCGCCGACCCATCTCGACTAGTTCGAGTGCAATACTATATTATTATTAAGTTAGAGGTCTATAGTTGTCATAACGAACGTATGATTATCATATGAATATTGGTGTAATTATTTATAATGCCATGTGACTCACGTCCAAAAAGTATGATTTTTGTAACAGTCAGCAGTCATCATTTCAATAACTATTATAGTGTTTGAAAATTTAGGTTTTTCATTGTTTTAATGACAACGTATTATATTTCTAATTTACATACTCTGGAAATGAACATCAATATAAAAAAAAAAAACTGTACCACCAGACGCCTACATAATGCGGTCGGCCTAGGATGGCAAGCTAAGAAAACTCAGAGTGTATAGTTAACTATCTTACAATGAGCGGGTGACCAATATTATAATTAACAAAACCAATAATTTTTATATGCACCGTCGTGCTACAAATATACACTATAATACGCGTCGTATAAAATGCATTATAACATCAATAACAATAATAATAAATGAAAGACGGGCGCCCAAATACAAGAAATACTAAAATATAATAATAATTACGAACCGAATAGTATTGATAGTAATTAACGTGATCGATATCACCGATATCGCGGATAGTATAGAAATAAAAACAAAATAACAGTACCAGCGAGCTGCTAAACTCCACCGACGGCTGGGTCCCTCGCAGTGCGACCAATAGACCGGTGGCGCTTAATTATTGGCCTGATATCACTTCATGATAAGACGTGACAGGTGTCAGGTCGTCGTCACCAAAAGCACCCGTAGAAACAAGGGACGCAATGAAAGTGACGACCCGCAACAACAATACAATGACCACAACGCAGATGACGTAAAGGCCGCGAAGTCAACGGTTCACACGGTCAATGGCGAATAAACGCGCCCACGCACGACGGCGACGATGTCGACAAGATGCCGAACAATCAGAGGAAACGAGTGTTCGCAATATTATACACACGCCAACGGCGCAAAATGGCACAAAATGGCCCGCAATGGCAAACTCGCACGCGACAAAGGCGACGTCTCGAACGACGGTCGCGGAAGAACAGATCCGCATGTCGGTGGATGTCCACGGTTGTCGTACAGACAAGTGCGGACGACGGCTTATCGCGTACACGAAAGGTCGTCGGCCCTAGTCTCGAAGTATCGCGACAAACGATAATCATATTATATCTGGAACGAAAACACTAACATTATAATTTATAAGTTTAGCAGAGTGCAGGTGTAAGAGTATTAAACGTCTCTGTGGATATTCGAAAAAAGCCAAATCTAAAACGTGATAACAATCAGACATATTGAAAAGTATTTATTTTTTCCAAAAATGGAATTATTTCAATTTACCCAAAACAAAATAATATGAGAGAAATGACGGCTGTAGATAGTTCGGAGTTTGTGGGACTTCAAAATACCGATAGTTCGGATATCGCTGAGCGATTAAAAATAATAATATCGAGAAGACAAAAAAAAAAAAAACGATTCAAATCATTAAGTTTTGAAAAAAACGTCATACCCACGATTGTAATTTGATGTATATTATAGTCATCTGAAATGATGAGCAGCAAAACCTGTCTGCGGCCTTTGCGCAATATTACGCTTAACATAGGACCCGATTGTACGATAACATTTGATTCTGGAAAACAAAGACCTGCAGTAATCCGTTGAGCTCCGACGACATACGCTTCATCACAATATAATATCATAGTTATATTATAGTCGATTTACTCGATTTACAAATAATTACCATAATCCGTTTGGTGCACAGTGCCCGTGCACTTACAATATACCTAGGCACTGTAGTATTTTCTCAATAATCACATACATCTAGCGAAACCCTCGACATTGTCTCTCGGAACCCCTTGGTTCCGCGGAACACACTTTGGGAAACACTGCACTACGCTGTGCGGTAATAGTTAAATATCATGTAGACACAACGATGATTTGTAGACAGTCTGCGCGGCCCGGTCGAAACGGCGAAAAGAAACGTTTTTTCCCTTACAACCGACCCGCAGTTCAGTATAATTCCAAGCGCACGACCCGACTGCCGCAGTTTCGTTTTGGACACGGGACCCAATTAGTATATGACATGTCATGGGACCCGGCGACCTGCAGTGGGTGGGCATATGCGCCGAGCGATGCATGTAAATCATGACGTACGACGATGATAATGATACGGTTAATTTGCGAATAATTATTACCATCGGCGGACAGCGTATACGCCCACCTGCGTAACAATATCGTAATTATTTACACGGTAATACAGGTAAACAGATAATATATTTTATGACTGATTGAATTTCTAGTAGTCGAACCGCCGCCGCCGCCGCGGTGTGAATTATTGTCGACCGCAACGCGGCGCATAATAATGTAATTATTAGGTACATCTAAAACTATTGTCAAACTCAAACCGAGATTATGAATTACAACGCGGCGGCCTCTGTACGCAATGACTGTACCTATACAATGGGCACAACAGAATGACCTGACGGATAAAATAACGTTGTTGTTTCGATCGAAATTAAAATGTGTGTTTTGTGTGATATAATATTATTATGTTGTAGGTGTATAGTTATTATAGTCGCTCGTACTACAATATTATCGAGGTTTGACGCTGAGAATAATAATAAAAATAAAAAACCGTACATTTAAATAGCGATTTTTTTTTGTTTTCGTATAGTTCAAAATCATAAATTTGTAAATTTAATTTTAAAATAAACTTCGAGTTAATGAGCCGAGTAGTCTAAATCTTACAATCAATTAAAATGTCAATATTTTTTTAAAATCATTATTTACGGACATAACATATATGAAGTATCCACATAATTGTCATGACTGTTTTCATACTCTTAACTTTTACCTGTCAATTGTCATTTCTCGTTTGTCGGGTATTTGTGTTACGTTCAGTGTAATGTGAATATCATTATACGCATATTATGGGTGTCTGCAACCTACACACGCATTATCATGTGTGGAAACTTCGTTGCGAGGGTTTTTTTTTATTCGACCCACGCGGTTCTAAAAGTCAGCGGGATCGGTGTAATGGTGAGAGGGGGGGGGGAGGTGCGAAAAAAATAACAATTTCACACAGTTTTAAACTATTCACACGAGCGTATTGGCAAAAAGCCGTTTTTCACGCGCCAATAAACTACAACCGCAAACACGGATTACAATCACTACGACTCGCTGGCCGTTTGTCACGCGTCGTTTTGTTTTCCGGACGAATAACAATATTGTTGTTGCTGTTGTCGTTATTATTACTATTATTTTTATTGTCGTTTTCACCAAATTACACGTGCACGTGGTTGGGGGGGAGCGCATTTGGGGGATTCATAGAGGATATTTTGACTAATTGCCGCTTGTGAACATAATAATAATATCATCGTTCGACGCTGAGAGTACAAAGTGAATTCATCGCAAAATCCGAGCACGACCGTCTCCTCGTCTTCTCGCCGGCAGTGAAGAACGGGTGAAGGTTAACAGCCATCAATTAAATTCTAGCTAGGCCCACTTAGTCTTCTTTGACGACGACGACGACGACGATATAATGACTATATTAATTTATCGGATTTGAAATATAATATACCTATCGTGTGTAGTTGCACGCGGGACTGTCTGCAGACAGACAAATAATAAACAAACAATATCACGTATATAAATACGTCTAATATGCTTAGGAATAAAGCGGAGATATTGTTCATAATATTATTGTTGTACGTTGTATTAGTAGGCACCTGTTGGTTGTTGCCATTGTAATAATAATAATATGCAGTTATGCGAAGGGACACACACAGACTATTACCAATGAACTGAATGAACGAGTGCGCATGTGTGTGAGTGTGTGTGTAATATACTTTCAAACGAAAATACATATTTTTTCATACAGCCGATCAATGAATAATAAATTAGTTTCGTATCAAAGGTCTATATTTCAATACAATTTTAAGTCTTTATATTTATAATTATTAGTAAAGTAAGTACCGAAAAAACTGACATTTTTTAAATCTCCCAAGACTTAGAAAAAATGATGTACCTATAGTCATCGAGTCTCATAATTTATTCTTCGTATTTGAAGCCTACTTTTTAAGTGAAATTGTTTATTTTAATTTTAAAATGTATAGTTATCACACAAAATAGTAAAACACACGTTAATTACAATTTACAACACATAGCACACTTACACTTACGTTTTATGTTAGTTTTCTGGTTAGTGACCATAACCTTAACCTTATTAATATCGTATGTTATGTAACCTTAGTATACCAAATAATATTATGCTCATGTCATGGCAATACTCGAGTACCGACTGATTAGGTATACGAGTATTATGTAGGTATTTATTAACCTAACTCAATTTACTATAACGTACTCATAAGTTATAAATGAACTAAATAGGAATAAATAGATGTCTTATTTATTTCAAAAATTATTGTTCGATGCAACTGATTAAATGTTTATTCGAATTTTTTTTCAGTATTGTCTACGGTTAGCTGGGAAGATTGGTGGACTTACGATGGCATATCAGGTAAAGCATTTTATTCATATTTAAGTAATTTTTACATTATTTATTTTTAAGTTGATTATGTAATGTATATGTTATTTTTAATGTGAAAACCATTTGGATTCCAATATAATATAGAAAATAATATTGTGGCAATTAGTAAAACTAAACCTTAACCAAATAGCCTTATCTAATACATTATCCACCTAAAGTAAGACTTTAAATTTAATTGGTACTGAAGTCTGAAAATAATACTTAAAACGAATGTTTCAATATTTATCTTTGATTGAACATCTTTGCGTTGTAACGTTTTCGGTCTCCGTCAAAATCTATTATGTACTGTTATAGAAACATAATATTCAGACTGGTCAAGGACTGACACAGATGTATTTTTCTTGTAAATGTAATCGTATCAATATTTTAAAGAGTAATTTTTCAGCTATTTAATTTAGTGCACTAAGGACAATAAAATCATAATAATGGGTTTAGCCGACATGAGGGAAATTTTTATTTTTATTTTTATCAACGAATTATTCAATCTATACATTTAAAAATGGTCCGGAGTAATTATACCATGATCCAATATTACATTTATTTTACATTTTTCTAAAAACTATTGTTTGTAATACAAGCATTGATTAAATGACTGAGTAGGTACTACTGGTTTGAATTTTAATGTACCTACGTCAAATTTTTCGGAACAAAATTATCTGCTAAATAATTTGCAGTAAAAAAGAGCATGAGCCTCATATTTGATAAAACAAAACTAGGTAACACCACAAGACTCACTCCTCAAGTAGCACGAACAATTTCAAAATTTTCAAAATACGCACGTTAATTGAATGTAAGGACACCAAAATCAGAGTGTGAATGAATTTATTATTGAAGGAAAATATTTTTGTTGAACTAGCTTTCTTAATCACCCAGTAAATAATTGAAACGAGAAAGTCTAGTATCGTCTAGTACAAAAAATAAAATAGTGAGATTGATGGAAAAGTGGAAAACATCAAGTATTGAACTCGATAATATTATTATCCGAACAAGAATGGAAAATGGTCAATCACGGACATGCCAATAGTCTAAATACTAGAAGTGTAAACTCCTCAATAGTAGTAGTGGTTTAAGCAAATACTAGTAGTTTTAGTAGTTCTAGAAAACATAAGAATTTTAAAAACAATATGGTCTTTGACTGTATTTGGACATTTCAAAAAAAATAGGAAAAACGGATAAGTGTATTTTAAACAGTGGAAAATGAACATGCTTGACGAACATTTACAGAGTGTATAATGCACTATTTCAGTTATTGTCTAACTCAACAATGTGCATAGTATAAGCGGTTTTCACAATCAGCGTAATGGTCGTAATCTTCACGTGTCAACAGTATTATATGTCCCGTCTTTGAAATTCGTCCAATTTTCATTTTCCGCCGAGACATTCGTCGTGATGGTCGACTACGGCGGAAAAGAGATTATCAACTCGGTGGACCTACCGCACGCTATAGCTGCTGCCGTCTCAGGTGGCGCAAAAGTCAACAGACAACACGTAAACAGACGGCGAGAGGAAACTGTAAAACGGAAAACAATAAAAACAAACGCGACGTTTATGAAATAATAATAGGAAAACATTACGACATTAATCCGCAGTTTGGGCTTCGCGCCGCGCACGGGGTTCAACGGAAATGCAGTCCTTAATCGTTTTTTCCCCTATTTTATGTTACTAACCGGAAGTGTCAGCCCATAATACAACGTTGCTGCTCAACAGCTCTCGCGGGCCCTGCGAAAAGTCCGTTGTCTTTGGGTTTATGCCGACCTCGTCGACAAGATCCTTTTCGACCGAGATCCTACACTATTTATATAGGTTCGGCGACCAAATCAAACAGTTTAATGTACCTACTCCATGTTGGCATTTATTATTTGATCGGTGGTGTTCGTCGTTTTTGGCTGTGATGAAAACTGCCATAATATTATAATATGTATCGAGACAGAAATAAAATACCTGATAAATAAATTCTATTCCTATACATAATATTAAGTACAAAATTATAAAATGTGCACGCTTAGTATCTAACTTGTTTGGTAGGAACTAACATGCATTGATCAAAAACTAATTGACAAAAAATGATGTATTACTGTTTCAATATTAAATTATAATTTGCATACAACTCAATGCTTTTCTATATGAACCTAGTGTGTACCTATAACACAAAGTAAATATTAAACTTCTCGGCTTGGCTGAGAAAAGAATCTTACGGTTTTTATCTAAGGAGGTCATGTCCGAGAATGTGTTCTGTGGACAACTTGAAAACGTAAACTGTACGATAGTGTACATTAACATATATTGTGTATCTATATAGATAGAAACCGATAATTAATATTAACCGGTGCACCGGCGAATGCACAAAACTTGAGACGGTGCACCGAATGTCCGTTTTCATCGACAGACTTAGTAAGTACTAACCTTGCATATGTACTGTCGAAGAAGTGACTTATTTCATGGTTTCATTCGATATTGTCTATTTTTCCACAAGGGTTGTCACGGGGGTTTAAGATATCGTTTTTTCAAATTTTTTATCGGTATCTATATCTATATAATATAAAATATATAATTCTACTGTACATGCCACTGAACTCCTCCTAATTGGCTGGACTGATTTGAAAGAATTTTTTTGTATGCGTTTGGGTGACGACCAGGATGGTTTAGATTCACAATTGGACCCGATAGGTCCAACCCGGGTAGTTGCTCAACCAGCGATTGTAAGATTTACGAAGGAAATATTTGTTTATAATACGGTTGCTGTTGGTTATATGAAAAAATGTAAATCTATTTAGTAGAAATTGGTATTTTTTTTTTTTTGTTTATTGGTTGCCTGCAGTGGTTCATCGGGCAGATCATGACAGGTATAAGCATGCATACAGTTGAATTTTTGCACATTGCCTACCAATGTGGCGGAGTTGCACTTAGCCGCTCATCGGCGCGTCAGCGATCAGAATAAAAATGAAACATATTATGTGTGAAGAGTACTCATCAACAGTTGTCCGCAATCCACAGCAGATAAGCATACTGCTCGCATTATCACCATCGAGTCTCATATGGAGTTGGCGTTTTTCACGGACAACGAAGTGCACGGGATCATACCTAGTATTTTATATAGAATATTATGCTGAGTGTTACCCATCGTTTTGACGAAATCCAGAATAGGTATTTTATGAGTCTGAAAATCATTTATACCTGATTTTTCAGAAGTTTATCTTTAATAAGTATCTATACAGCTACGCACAGGGAACACACTCGGGCTACGAAAAAGACAAAAATTAAAAACCTGACTCACTCGGAATGGTCCGCCAGACACACGCCGTCATGAACGATTTTATCATAAGTGCACCGATGACGATAAATAACAACTATCATAATATGATAATATCGATGCGTTTCGGAAACGTACTGATATAATATTTTCCCTCAAAAATATTGCAGAAGAAAAATAATTAATTTCGATTTTTAATAACTCACTGTCAACGCGTGATTTTTTTGTTGATTTCACATATAACCCTAAATCATTCAAACATTAGAGTTGTCTCGCACAACTCGGTCTGCCCCTATGCGCACATAATATATAGTGCATTATATGCGATAAATATGAACACTTTATTATCTGACAAAACGAGTGTAATTGACACTGTACATCAGCAGAACCCGTACTGATGGTTGATACGATTGTATTCGATTGAAACAAATACAGTATTTTTATTTTCAAAAGTAAAAACCAATTGACAAACTCTAATGTGTGTTTTTACAATAATTCTGTTTTAAACGGCCATTTTCATTTTCCCTCGCGAGTGGTTGGGGGCGTTTAGGCCAACACTATCCAATGGATAACAACTAGAAAAGGTATGTTCTCAAGATAATCGTTGTAAGTCTGCATGCATATTAAACGTATGATTACTTGCAGACTACGAAACGTTCTATTCTACCGGTATAACGTTACATCTCGAGAAACGAGGAAACTATGGGTACGAATGAAGAGTACCAACGTTGATACGGCCCAGCAATTTACCAGTTAAAAATATATGTATAAGAAAAAAAATTAATTTCGAATTTTATCATCTCATTCTTTTTCGCTTATCCAAATGTTACAGTTGTCTTTCACACTTCGCCCCCTCCCCCTTTATAAGCTATATGCAAGGTGGTTCTTTGAGCATGCTCAGTCTCATTTTTCTATGGTATATTATGTACCTATTCGAATCCCGACTTTTTTGACTATTCTGAGTTCTACTTTTCAGGAGGGTCTTGTGACGATACAAACCTTTTTTTTTTTGTCTGCAAATTATTTAGAGGATGATTTTCTCGAAAAATATTATGTATCTAAATAAAAATTGTAATTGGTAGTTTCTGAGTAATCAAAATGTTTATACTAAGAATAATATGCCTTCAAAATGGATTTAGAAAAAAATAATCTATATACGTTGTATGATATGTGATAATTATTTTTGTCTTTAGACAGCTTTTACAAATACTTTCTACTGATTGATCAATAGTTATGAGTGTTATGACTAACATTTTCTAACCACCTAAGCCAAATATCTACTTAATCTATTACACCATAGACATATTATTCTTAGTACACAAAGTCACAAAGTTATAAAGTAACTCAAAATTTACGGGTTAGAATTATTTTTATTTAGATACATCAAATTTCTCTAAAAGAAACGACTGTTGAATAGCTAATTATGAAAAAGGGAGAGGAAGGCACATATTTGGAAAAACAGAAGTTTACATTGTCACGTGATCATCTTTAAGTGTTACAAAAAATCTGAAGTATTTGAAAACGTGATCATCATAATATTGTCTTTAAATATCCCATAAATAAGAATTTGAATATATGTTTTTTTAAAGCATAAAAATATGTTGAGCGTGCTTAAGAAATCACCCTAAAATATATTGTATTGCCTACACGAAAATATGCGATACTTGTACACATCATAATATTAGGTATTCGACAAAACGCTTGTGATCGACACATCACACAAGCAGAACTCGTATCGGCAGTTAACACGATTATAATCGATTGAAAAAATACAGTTTTTCATTTTCAAAAATAAAAATTTAACTAACGAATTTTAATATGGCGTATATTATATACCAATGGGTAATAATATATGCACGCAGTTTATGTTATTCAGTTGAGTTTTCAACTCCAGTTTTCATTTTTCCACATGGGCAGGCGCTGGCATTTAAGGTAACACGGCGTGCGTTCTGAGAAAAATTTTCCGAGCCTCGAGAGTATTCACAAGTTTGTTGTACTTTATGAATTGTATACCTATAATTAAGTACAGGTCCCGAAACATTCTGTTCCGTCAGTAAAACGTATATATTATCGTCATAAACGAGTATAATAATAATATGATGTAAGTGATAACACATATCATAATAAAACGGAACGAGGATAATATAAGTACGGGTTTGGCAAAGTATGGAAATAAAATATTTTCCTCGGATAATATTGCAAATGAAAAATAATTAATTTCGATATTTAATATCTCACTTCCAAAGCGTGATTTTTTCATTTCGCATACCCTAAATAATTCAAAATATATTATAGTGTTGTCTCGCACACTTTGGCCTCACTCCAACACACCCGAGTACTGAACTATATAATATGCGATAAATGTACATTACACTCTATTCTCCGAAAAGACACTCGAAATTGACACGGATCTCCACAACTACTCGTACCGACGGTGCGAACACGATTATAATATATTCGATTGAAACAAATGCAGTTTTAAAGTAGAAAATACTTCAAACAACGAATTTTTAGAAAAAAAAAACGTGTACACCAGTATAGTGTATGTGCGCAGTGTAAATTGTTCAAATCGGTTTTCAACGCCATTTTTAATTTTTCCGCATGGGTCGTCGAGGGCGATAAAGGAAATACGACATGCAACGAGGGTTCTGAGAAACGTCTGCTGAGAGAAAATTCCCAAGTTTGTGTCATGTATTTTATACGTATAATTACGTACATGCCTCTAAACGTTCTGTGCTGTCGGTACACAACGATACACTGTCGAAAACGAGTATTGCGTATAAGATAAGCACCGATAGTACGATATAATTATTGTGGTACGACAATGTCGATGCGGTTTGGTATTAAAATATTTCCCCCCGAGGGTATCGCAAAAAAATACAAATAATTAATTTCGATTATATAATTATCTCACTGTGAACGAGTTATATTTTTTTATTTCGCATACCTTGAATTGTTCAAATATTATGGCTGTCTCACACACCAACTCGGCTTGCTCTCTATAGGTACATATTGTAATATAGTTTTCTATCATATTCGATGAGTATACACACACTATTATCGGACAAAACGAGTGCATAATTGACACAGAACACTAGCATTCCAGAACTACTATTATTGATAGCTCGAACACGATTAAAAAATCGATTGAAACAAATACAGTTTTTTTTTTATTTCAAAAATAAAACTTCAATCGACGAATTTGAGTATGTATTATGCACCAATAATGCTTTCGTCATATACGCAGTTTATGCTATTCAATTCGGTTTTCAACGCCCGTTCTACAATCATTTGTTTGTAAATAAACCCTTTAGAAATTTCCAACGAGTTTCACATTAAGACTATAATTCAACACCTACATATATATATATATATATATATATATACACACACATAATAATATTATATTATGTGCCTATCCATATATTATTATACAAGTATGCGTTTGTGTATTTTATTTGTCATTAAATGATTTTATCAAACAGGACTCGGGTAATAAATTATTAAACGCATATCAAAAATACCTATACAATCCGCGTTCAGCTACCACTGTAAATATGCCAGTGTTAAATATATTATTATAATATACATATTGTACGGGGAATGTGTCAATTTATAGTGTTAACAAACTCGACTATGTTAATGTTCTAGTTATAATATATTTTGGGTTTGCGGAATTCCCTCATTCAGCATTCAAATAACAGTATCGATTGCAACTGTATTAATATAACAACAAACATACACACACTCACACACACACACACACACACACACACACACACACACACACACACACACACACACACACGCAGTCATACATACATACCGAAAACGGTTATAATATGATCGTAACGATTAGGTTTGCGAATTTGCGATCAATCAAATGTGTGACCAGGTTAAACAAGTGACCGACCTAAAATAAAAATGCAATTATAGCAATAATATTAATGATAATGAAAACCTAAGGGAGATGGTATTTTGCGCCAACAATAGATACTTACATTTAAGTGCCTTTTTTATCTGTGCTAAAATATTAAAAAAAATAATATGCCTTTTTCACCAAACCTATACGTTTTGATAATCAACGCAGAAAACAAAAGGACGCATTTTCAATTTTAATCTTTATAATTTACCTGATGAATTTAATGAGCTCAAATCAATTATATCAGATCATAAAATATGAATAAATAAAGCTATAAATATGGTTATGACATATGCAGCAAAGGTGTACAAATGTAACAATATTATTTGCGCCGAGATCAGTAGAACTGATCTCGACCAAGAAGCATCAAATTCATTGATTAATCCGAACACGAAATAAAAAACTGGAAAACGTCATGCGTTTCGAACAAAAAATGTTTTGAATTCAATATTTTGGTTTGACCCATAACTAAAAACTGTTAACTTAAAAACTAGTAATTTAATTCAAAATTGCAATTACATCTAATTACTAATCAGTTCAGAATTAAAAAAAACTCGGGTTAATGTTGAAAATATCGTTTGGTTCAAGTCAAACAACACACTGGATTGTTCAGTTCGACATACAATTAGAAGTTTCGTTTCGAGACCGTATTTTTGAGCTCGACCCACCTCCTTTTTAAACTAAATACAACTATATTTTCTTTAACTTTAAACCAATCGGCATTAAGAAAGGGACGTTTCGCAGTGTTGAATTTCCGCATAAGAAGTACCTACTATTTATAGGTGCAAAGTCAACATGTGTAGAGTATCTTTCGTCGAAAGTTGTCGTAATAATGCTTCAATTTTAAACTTCAGTATCTTGTTCGGTGGGACAGCGGATCTAGTTGGTGCATTCGGGAGGTCAAAATAGTATGTAAATATTATAGAAATTTTAATAGGCAGGTATTGTTTACTAACAGTTCTAGGATGAAAATTAATATATTACGCGCAATTTTCAGCAACATAAATTTCAGTCAATAATAATTTACTGGTAATTCATAATTTTAACTAATATAATAATAGGTATCGGAGGCAATCGATTATTTAGAGTTCTGAGTTGGTGCATTTATAATTTTATAATTTTGAAACGTTTTCCCTTGCGCAGCGAGTGTTGTATCGTTGTACAAATGACGTCGAATATTTTGCTCTGACTAATTGGTCTATCGACTTACACTCACGACAGAGAATCTCGATCTATATTATATTACATCATAATATTATAATATATTGTCATCGGTCGCTTTTTTTCCTTCTCGTTCATTATAAATTAGTTAAACATCAGTGGCAATCTATAATACACTATTATATTATATTTATATCGCCATTATACTCATAATACGCATATACGCAGCTGACGAGGGTCGAAACAAATCCAAACAAAAAATAAATGTAGGTACTGAAAATACATAGTAAATAGGTTCTTGGAATAATACAAACGATTTCTCTAGAGATCGTCCCTCCGATGAGTAAGGTTTACCATCTCATTTCGGTTATACATTTTATATATATTATAATATAATTGATGGCAATGGATGGTTTGTTTAGGTGAGTTAAAAAAAAAAAAATATTCAACTAAGCCAACGAAATAATAAAAAAACTAAAATTAAAAAATTTTGTTCAATGATGAAAATTAGTTGAGCGAAAAAATATTCATCGGATTTCATTATTAATTTATTGTATTGTTGTAAATTCGGTATTATTGCTTGACGATTTTCACCACAAAACGCATTTCAGCCACAGACGTGCACTTGACAGAAGCCCGGTTTGCTCTGGAAAATGTCTGTGGAAAATCACAATAATGTCGACGTTCATTTAAAAACAGAAGACTTAGAAAGATAAAAATTAACTAATATGTGGGCTATACTTACATACTTACTAAGTCAGTCTAGTTTCGATAACTTCTTGAAAGTATCACCGATGTAATAGTATATTATAATTAAAAAGCAAACAGATAATTATTCCTTATCGAATATTTTGGTGAAGCATCAATGAGTCTCAAAATTTCGAACAAATTTGTATTTATCCACTGTTTTACTAAATAGCTGTATAAAACAGTCCATTATGAGAAAAAAAATTGAGACCATTCACGAAAATCAAGTTTTTTTTTAAATAAAGAACTACAAATATATCAATATGAACAATAACTCCATAGGGCTCTCTACGGAAGTATGATGAGTATTTTAATAAATTAATATATTGTAACATCACAAATAATTCAGAAAACATCGTTCGTCGAAATAGAATTAAATGTATTTCATATAGTTGCTATTTTACAATAATATACAATGTGTATACTTGTAGGGTCATGGACGCAGTACAACTGTTAAATTAATTTAGTGATAATAATAAAATAAATATTAATATTAGGTAATGTATGTATAGTTATTATTTTTATATTTTATTATATTGATATTCATTTAAATTATTAAATAATTGATATTAGTATGCACTATAATAAAGGCTTATTTATCTAAATTTGGCAACATATGAAATAAACAACACAAACTATTAAACTGTTTATGAGACTTAAACTATTTCAATGCCAAAACGCAGTATTTAAATGTTGGTGTGAAGTGAATCGACGATGTAACAAAGAATAACATTATGTTCAGCGTTTTTGTTTTGCTTAAACCCTTGGCCAAACTACTAATACTTTACTTCAAAATATATTTTGACTAGAATTATTAAATTAATTTAACCGTCTATATGTCACACTCATTAAGTACCTATTGATAACCTAAACTTGTATAGTTTAAATAACTAAATTAAAATATTTTTCCACGGCTCATTGATCTCATATTGTGTATGCATAAATAATAATTTATAAAGAAATAAGTGATAAGGGCGGCGGGAGAGTGGAATTAAGTAGTGGTCTACAGTGGTGGAAAATGTAATACAGTGGTTTATGCATAATATTGAATTGGTAACTACTCCCTGAAATGGCCGAATTCACTTGGATCTCTACTTATACTTCGTAACCAAGTAAGTTTCCAAATGAAAACAGTCTTTTTTTTTTAAATTTTAATAGCTGTACGCATATAATAACGATTATTGTTAACCAGACCATAGACGATTTTAGCAGTCTTAAACCCGTCACAGACGGTTATAACGCTCAGGTGAACCGATCAATCATGTCTACCAAAATGGTACAGCGGTACACGACACGGTAAATATGCCTAATACAATATCACAAAACAAACCGGGGGAGGTTGGAGTTCGCAGTATTTAACAATCATCGTAGTAATTAAAACGATACACGTGTAACGGGGTAGTGTGCATACCATGGTACCGTTTGAATCCACCGGCGGGACCTGCGCAGTGGACGAACGAAATATTATTTAGGTGCCTGTTTATTAATTCGATTTTGCGAACAGCTCGTTCTGGCCGCCCGGCCCGAGAGTCCGACCATAAATCGTTTCGTGTTCGACTCGGGAATTTTCGCGGTTTTCGAGTGGAAAAAAAAAATAAATCGAAACGGAACGATAACAGCAATAAAAAAATCGTCCGGTCACACCGCGGGCAGGCCGCGTACGATATACCTAATAATATTATTACTGCGTGGTCGCACGTCGTACGAGTCCTCACGTCACGGCCGAGCGTGCTGATACGAGTTTAACTTCGTATAATATTACGCATCGCCCGTATGAATTCCCCGGTGAGCGTGTGTGTCGGTGGTGCTTACACGTTTACTGCACAGCCGGTCGCACCGTCTCGGCTTTCGGAAATTTTTGCTAGTTGTAAATTACGTCGTGACCCTAACTCACGGCGTAATACGTTTACGTTCGCGTCTTGCTCGCGCACGGTCAGACGTATTTTAATAAAAAAAAATCGACGGGGCTTACTGCACGAAAGCGGCGGCGGCCAGTTCCCCGACCGTATTACTTTGTTCCGGAACAATCGCCGGGGGGGAGAGAGAGAGCGGTGTGCGTGTGCGAGTAAAGCGTTCTATACGGTATACGCACACACAGGTGCACTGTACTCGCCATCGATACCTTTTTACGGCACCCGGCGGGCCACGAGAGGTCCATAAAATGTACAGAGCAACTTTTACGTTCCCATATGAAAAACAAACCGATTTTACACTAGGAATTCATCGTGGAACAACATAATATCACGTCGAATTTAATTAAGCGACCGCCGTCTCGTGTGAGCGATATTATACACTCTACAATACAATATTTTATTATATTACATAAGCCGACCACCACTACGGTTGCTGTGGACCGAAAGAGAAAAAAATGTCCCCCCCCTCCCCATACACGGAATTTCGGTATTATATTAAGCGTATAGCTAGGAGTCGGCCCTTATGCCGCGAAAGATCGGCAACGAGGAAATACGATTAATATTACACGCGCATATTATTTGTGAGAAACGATGTGTCTTACGCGACGGACACATCATACTCGTTTTTACCGAAATCGAGTACCCTCCCGTTTTCGGCCAAACAAAAAATGTTTATTTAGAAAAAAAAGTTGTGCATACCTAGAAGAAAAAGTGTTAAAAATATGACTTGTGTACAGTTGATTAAATCATGTAATGTTGTAGGTAGTAGGTACTTATACAAAATTGTTGTCAATAATATTATTTGATCAGTATTATACGTTATTGCAGTTACTCTAAGCCTCATGAACGTTTGACATATTACGTTCTCGCTTTATGCTATTATTATAGAAAACTATTACAAATGTATTTATAAGTATTATTATTTTAGTTTTAAACGATATATTTTTATAATTATTATAATGAACGAATTATAATAAACTAATTGAACGAGTAACGATCCGTTTTGCTGCATATCCCTATGTGACAGTGATGTCAAATACCTATGTTTAGAGCCGGAGTCGGACCATGGCATGAAAATTTTTTTTAAATGTGGACGGTGGCCAAAAGGCTATGATTTGCAATTCACCTCAGAGTAATATGCATGGTTACCAACTAAGTGCAAACTAGGTATAAATTATTATTTTTTATTTTAGGCTTAGTACCCATATAGATATAAGTAATATTAAGTATTTAAGAGTTCATTAGTAAAAACGTTGTCATGTCAGAAGGGGAGGGGAGAAAAATGATACCTTTCCTCACAAAAACATTTGGAAAAGCACCCTCCACAATTACACCACTGCTATTTGTACAAAATATATGTATGTAAACTCAAATCAAATTATGTGTGATAATTAATAATAATACGCAATGGGAACTTTCTCAATATAATTTCCTTTGAACATTATACTTACGTATATATATATTATAGAATGAAATTTAAAGTAAATATTAAGTATTGAACTTTTTGGATTGGCCGAAAAGGAAAGAGCACGATTTTGGTCGAAATGTGAATCGACCTTTTTCAAATTTGGCCGAATAAGAGGTCGTACGATTGTGTTCTAAAAAGGTCTCCCCCCTGCGACAACTCACTTATACGTTTCATGTGGTTTTCGCACTGAGTATTATTGCAATGTGACACCGGGACGGTTAGGTTGGGGTAAAAACGGTTAGCGGCTGAGTATTGAAGCCGTGGAGATGTATTAGAAAGTACCTCTATGATTTGTTTTCCTCTCATTTGTGCGCGAACATAAAATACGTGCTCACACGTACAATACAAAACGCCAATATAATTTTCATTTTTTCATTTTTATTTTATATAAGTGTACTTACCCGTAATGCGTTCAATTTATTTATATTATATTAAAGGACGACTGTATTAGAGGACGCCTCAATCCCGCGAATATAATTTACAGCGTAATATGTTCATTTATTTGTATGCTATAAATCACACGTGTCCCGTAGCACACAATCTATACGTGTTTGTGTACGAAAACACGGCACGTAATATATTTTTGCTATTGTGCAAACACTGAACACACACACACACACACACACACACACACACACACACACACACACACACACACACACACGCACGCAAATGTTTGAACGTAAGAGTAGGGTTGTCGTTATTTATCGTGTGAGTGTGTGCAAAAACCAAAATAAAGTCGGATGTTTGCAATTTGTGATTTTTCAGTCAACTCAATCCAAATAATACGTCACGACATAATATTATTATTTTATTAAAATAATATCAGGTGTAGATGGTACCTACGTTAGAAAATAATGAATCCGATCAAACACCACATACCAATGCAGTTAAGTGTTGCCCAACAACCTGATCTTCAATCAAACAACAACTTTATCAACTGCCTAAAGAAAATCAATGTATATAATTAAATTTAAGACTAAACTAAAGGTTAAGATAAGTTAATGTTAAGAACCAATGGCAAGGTGACCGATGTTTTTTTGTTCAGTAAAAAAAAAATGAACCCAATTGGCTCATAAGGCGACTTATTAGGCCGGAGACGTGAACTCGGTAAATTTACCAAAAAAATTTGACGGGTACTTAAAAGTAAATTTACAAATACGATTTACAGAGGTTTTCATATACTGAGTAATTTTTTTTACAGTTGTTGAAATCGAGTGACCTCCTAATTTTATATGGTTTTACAAACGTATTTTAACTACAATATTTAAGGACATATACCAAATATTATGTACTGTTTTGGTATAGTCTTTAAAACTATTACACACGTGTGTTGCACAGACATATACCTACAATGTTAAGTATCTTTTTACGTATTTTGAAAACGTAAATACTGTAACAAACACACGTGACCAACAATATTGTTACCTACTTATTTACATGGTTTGAATTTCAAAAGTATATTTTTTAATAGATATTTATGTCAACATTTTTTTTTTTATTGAACTTTAGCTTCGCCGTCAAGGGGATTAGTACATTAGTTGTATACCTCAAATTTCATTTATTTTTGGTAACAGTTCGATTACATTATAATATTACATAATATAGGAATTATAATTATTTGTTTGTGTTTCTCTCAAATGTTACATTTTATTATTATACTTTTATATTACCCAAAGGTGTATAATATTATTTTATACTGTTAGCAGTTACCGCATCGCTAATGATTCAAATTATAAATTATAACCACTGCTATCATTGTGAGCATGAACGGTTTCAGGAATGGGTCAGGAGAGTAAAATTACGAGAAATAATCGTTTAAAAAATTTGAAAGTTTACCGAATCTTACAGGTCAATTTACTCAGAATTTTTTCCCGGAAATTTTCACACATCTATTAATTTTGGAAATCGCATACTGTGCATACTAATCTAGTGCTACGACTATAATTCTAACTATGATTCACCTACCTCTATTATAATTTGAAGTACCACGATATTAATAACGTCGGACCAGCGATAAAATTGGTCCGGTTGAACCGCGAATATAATAACACTCGAAGGCCTAATGTATTTATACGATGCATTATGATAACGTCGATGGTCGAGTGGAAGAGTTTTGTTTGAGAGTTCATACCGTTTGTAACATGGCAAATAAATTATGAGTCGTATACCTGGTACATATATATATATATATATATATATAATATATATACATATGTAGCCGTTCCAATACGTTTTTGTTTTTATTGTATTAGGTTTATTGCTACTGATATCGTCTGGAACGAAATAATAACAAAGTCAGTACCTACCTATATATTCGCGGCAAATCGATTTTGTGAGAAATATATTTTTATTTGTTCACCGTAACAAAACACATCACTCGTTCCAGGGAAATAAATCAAAAACTAATGATATTTATTACTATGCAAATAGTTTCGTTGAGTATTTTTCATGTGCATTCATCGCGTACATTTTTACAGCAATTAGTCTTACACTTTTACTTAATACACACATATATATATATATGAGGTGTTTTAAAATAATTACTGAGCGTATATTAATAACGGTTACGAGTGTTACAAGCATTGTTGTATATTGTACTACTCGTATTATGCGTAGATTAAAGACATTCGAAAAATATGTTGAAATTCTATTAATATGAAGTACACAACACCGTAGTATTATTACTCTACTACTTAATACTTAAATATAACATTTAATAATCTAAATTTACTTAAACTGCACTAATGTGTTGACTGACCTAAATAAGTTTTAAAAGCTCTGCTGAGAATATTATGAAAAATACACAAAACAGCTAATAGGTATGTTGTACATGTATAGCGTTTGAAAATCACTTTTGTTTCAAAACGATAAAACCGCTATTAAAGAGGCGATTTATTTGCTCGAGGTATTTGTTCAATTATTAAATAACGTCACGCTTTATCGTCGTAAATGGAGGAGGAATTGCAAAAAACATTTCCCAACCATAGTCGAAACGAAATGCATATCGGCCACAAAGTGTCATCCAATCGTGCGATATTACAATATCCAAATCAATTATTTTGAAAATATAATATTTACGTCCATTTCGACAATGGTACCTATAAATTAATTATTAACGTTAACGAGTAACCACCAACGCATTTATAAAGCGACCAACACATAATGCATACATAATACGATAATAGTGTACACAATCCCTTTAACGCTTGATGCGATTCTCAGTTTAAAATATCCCAACAAAAATCAGGTGTTTATGAAAATTGTCGGCATTAGCTAAAATTTGAGGATTCATACTATTAGAACCAAGTTAGCCTGTTGGATGCGAATTTTAAAACACGCCCTGTTTATAGGACTACTATATTGGTATTTCCATGGCCACTGGGCACCTCCTTTTTTTTCCAGTGTTGTATTTATTTTTGGTTTGCTTGGCGGAGGAACTCCGTAAAATATTTATATGCATTTTAAACAGTACTTGAGTTGTAAGTGCAGTTTTTCTTTACGGGTCCCAGGGCCATCCTGAAAGGGTCCAGGGTAGGGAAAAATTGTTGTTCCAACATTTTTTTGGGGCCCCTTAAAATAACAATAAATCCATGAGCTTCTGGTATGTCAGACCGACATACGTCGGTACAGCTCATACACAGTACACTCGTTTTACATTTTATAGTTATAATAATAATTATGTTGTAATTTTGTCTGATTTTGCCAATAGTAATACATAGTGACAAAGATCAAAAGAACACGTTACGGTTAGTAGAGCGCGGCCCTTAGAAATCGTCCCCCCTTTGCATATTTCAATGGTATTACCAGATATGTTTTGGACCTCAGGTGGTTTTCTAAGTCATACCTAATTCTTAACACGTACAACGGATGGTACGAACACACATAAAATAATATATCTACGAATAAATCTCAACATCTAAGGAATCCAGCCATGTCAGTATTCCACCGTCTCGGGAGTCAAGAGTTACTCTGGCGAATTTCCCACGTACATCCTTGACTGGCAGTCCAAAATTAGGTGCTGCGTCGACTGCACACCTGCTCGGCCATAATCACACCCCGAGCACTCTCTTCCATATGGCCTTCAGCAGTTATACTATTAGGTAGTTGGCAGTAGGTATGAGTAGTAGTTGTACATAAATCAGATGAAAATATAATATTCTCAAACTGCAAGGTTGGTAAGATTGTTTTTTTTTATGTGCGCGGATAACTTGTAACAACTACATGTTTTGTTACGGTGATGTAAGCGATGCGGTTTGCACGTCGAGTCGACTCTGTGTCATAATATTGTAGGTAACCGGTTACAATAGTATCACTGCGAAGATTCGGTTTCCACGTCGTTTAACACTGACACGAAATTAGGTGCATTATTTAGGTCTGAGTCGGCCTGGGACCTAACCCACGACGACAGAGAGAGAGAGGGGCGGGGTGAGTTAAGGGGGCGTGTGTGTGCGAGAGATAATCAAAAATATAACGCAAACTTTGCCGCGACACGACGAGTGTATCGGGATAAAAAGCGGTATTCGAGAGCGCGACGAGGGCGATGGGGGGGGGAGGGGGCGGAAATCATTGGTACAAAAACAAAAACGGAAAAAAAGCTAAAAACAACCGTCGGCGGGTGGAAAAAAAAACGACGAGAGGGTAAAAAAAAAAAAAGGTCGTCGAGAATTCCGACCGAACTTTTATTATGCAGGTCAGACACACGGCGGTGGCGGCGGCGGCGGCGGTTTGCTGCCGTCGTTATATTGCATACGTAATGCAAGGAACGAGACAAATGTGTTTCGAACAGCACACGGATTGCAATATGATAAACTAGTTTGTCTTATTCACCCGAACTCGCGAGCGGACTACGCTCACCCGCCCGCGCGTATAATGTCATCATCTGTTACGGGGTGCCGTTATTGCGAGACCGTCTCCGTATTATTATTATTATTATTATTATTATATATAGTCCGTCGCGTGCGTACGCGAGTCGTCCTCGGTCGGCGCCCTCCACTCGCCCCCGGTGGCGCCGCCGCATAGGGGTGGGCGAATTCGAAATGTGTGCGGCGTACGATATTATTATTATTATATGGAAAACAAAACGTACCCAGAGCAGTTTGCAATATTATGAGACATCGCATGTAGTAGTACATCATTGCGCGTACGATTAAAAAAAAAAAAAATAATGATATCGCAGCGGCGAATAATAATAATAATAACAGAGTAAGACGTACTGTATGCGACCCGACCCGCGTCAGCGGACAATATTATTAGTGTTATTATTGTTATTATTGCGCACCGTTATATCATAATAATATCGTAATGTTATGCTGCGAATGTCGTCGGTGTCGTTTCGCCGAGGGTTGCACGATATGTGGGTAGGTACGGGTGCAGTCAATAATATTTCTAGCCTCGTAAGCTGTACGCTTACGACCGGACGTGACGTTATTGCGACGTTTAAACAACGATAATAATAACAATACGATCGGGGCCGCGTTGGACAGTCGCTGGGGTCGGCACTCTCGGAAATTCGAGAAAAGGAATATTTCCGGAATACGAAATACCGTCCAAGGAGACTGCAGTCTCGTCGTACGCGTCATGTCGTAGACGATCACGAACTCGAGTATTTTGATTTTGGTTTTTTTTTTTTTCTACACGGGTACACAACTACATCAACTTACAATTTATTTCGATCGTTTACAAAAATCAGTATGAAATCGTATTGCCGCATATGATATTCATCGTTATGGCAGTTAATATTTTTAGAAACGATTTCCCTTAGTCACAAAAAAAATATAGTTGGCCTGTAAATGGTGCGTATTATATCGCCGCCGACCTACCGACCGGATGTTATTCTTGTGTGCCGTCATTATAATTATATAATACCTAAACAAATGCTGCGAATGTCGGGATGCATGTTCTTTTTGTTGAAGTGCAGTTATAAATTATAATATAATATTTTTAGCCGTATAAGCTATACTTACGACTTATATGGCTACGTTTAAACAATAATAATATGATCGGGGACGTATTTTGCCGTCGCAAAGCTCGAGTTGACACACTCGAAAATTCTCGCAAAAGAATATTTCTGTTCCCGGAAAATGCCAAAAATGTCGAAATCTTTAGTTCCTGTGAATATAAAAAATAACTGACCTACTTTAGTAACTTGAAAATAATCTATATTATACTAGAATATAATATGCAATAATTGGGCTTAGGTGGTGCCCTACACTCCAAGTTAGGCCAGGATATGTCTTGAAAATTGGATTATTGGGATTTCGCACGTCCAAGAAATATAATTCGCTATAAAACACTATATTCGTTATTAGTACAAGGTCAATATTTCAGATGAAGTAGGTCCCACCTATTTTAATTTAAAAAAAAATGAATGATTTATTTTATAAATTGTATTCAATTTAAATCTGATAATAATCACAATACTTATAAAAGAAAAAGATTCAATCATTTTTATTTAGTAAGTACAATGTTAATCGTTTGTTTATTTTATTTTTTTGTTTAAACATAATAATAATCGAAAATTGGATAATACTATATACACCTATAGACCTACATTATATTTTATATCTAAAAATTAATTGTAATCCATGTGTAAAGCTCAAATGATGTTTTTCAAATATTATGGTGTAGAAAAAACGCAATCTCCCCCATAACTGTTGTAGTCTCGGCAAGATGAATCAGTACACATGTTTCCAAAACGTTTATAACTTGTCAAATTAAGACTATACGATTTTTGACCTTACCGTAATAAAAAAATATGTTATTATTCTTATACTCGAGATAACGCGAAATAAAAACGATTAATTTTATATCGAATTACTGCGAGAAAAACTACGCTGTCTAGTACAGCGTTAGTTTAGAGTGGATTTCAGTGTAGTTCTAGATAGCAATCAATTCGAGATGTTCGAATTAACAATAATCCACTTTAATATTTAATAATATTGTTAATACAAGTCGTGCGTCACGATATTATTTTGATATCACCGTGATACCGAGTATCCAGTGTCCTGCATCGACAGGGCTCCATTCGTAGAACTGTAATTTGGAGGGGATCTGATTGTTGTAATTTCTAGGTATATAGGTCACGTTCGAGTGTTCTCGTCGAAAACACGATAATCTGTACGATTTACACGCTTCCCCTTGATATTCGAGTTGCCGAATCTCGGCTGTAATAATAATACATAATAATACAGTGGTTTAAAACTTATTTTCTTTAAATATTTCAATCACGTGAAAAATAAATAAAAAAATTGTTTTCTAGATTTCAAAGTGTATTGGTAGTCATGAACTATTACAGCAAGACTGCATTTTTAAAAGTGTGTTTATTGTATCAAATAAAGAGGAATAATAGGCAGTTCATATTAAGTGGTGACCGCGGATAATATAATAAAATGTATACCTAATTATTTATAACAGTTAACACATTATTATTAGCTCATGCTTCAGTTGATAAGTCATTCATGATCGACGTCTCGTGTGTGTAAAAGAGACTAATAATAACTTCTACTCATATATCACCAAATACAGGAGTACGTTTAAAAGACAAAAATATTTTTTTATCATCATTTCATTGAAATTCATATTTTTATTCAAGTCGAAACCTCAATAACGGGACCATTAATTCTAGTACAACATACTCGAATTACTTAAACTACATTGTACGGTTTAATATCTTTGATAAATAATGAAAAATGTTTTCATGAAATCTTCTCTGGTGCCCAGTACGTCTTGAAGGTGCTCGGGTGTGTCGAATTTTTGTCTGGCCTCGTGTGTGTTTCTCAGCGTTCTGTGATAATATGTTTGTGAAACGTAAGTATATCAATATATATTTTGCAGGAAGAGTGAAATTTTCAAATATTTCAATTGAAAAACTTCAAATGAAATAATATATTAAATTCAGAACTCCAGTTAACTATAATAATATATTATTTCCATCGTGATCGATGATTGCTATACCGATTAGTTTATACGGGACGGTCGTGAACGATAAACGATTTCGCTTAATTGGTATTCATATTATTTATTTCAATATCATTACTATCATAACCATACCGTGTCCGTATTTGCAGAGATTTCGCATTTCGGTACACGATTTTATAGTTTTATTTCAATACATAATGAAGCAATTATGTATTTCCAAAACACATTTATTTTTAATACAAATGTTTAATGAAAATGTACAGATTTTACAATCATTTATTTTTTTTTTAACATTCCAAGTTTAAATACTAGGTATAAATTCCAAATTTAAAAAATCAAATATAAAAAAATATGTTTAAAAGATGAAACGTTTTTTCGTGATTTAAACCTTAATGGCTTCTAAAATAAATGTTTGACAAACAATCGTTGTCTGGTCATATCACAGAACGCAGGATATACAATTAAATAAAGGTATACAATAAACGATATCTAACTATAAAAAAAAAAATACGTTTTGAGAGATCAACAAATATTTTATAAAATAATATGAATCTAAAAAATATGATGTGTTCACTCACATTGTTTTATGATTTCGTTTTAAACAAAATCATTTAGGTGATACAATTATTGTGGAGGTGCTGTTAAAAACCACTATTCCTAGGACAAATTTAATTATTTTTTCCCGATGGAGAGTTTTTCTTCGTTAAAATCTGACATTTATAGAATAGGCATAGGTACCCACATTTTATCGAGTGCAATTAACACTATACTGCCCCCCCCCTCTCCACATTAATTATTTTCCCGCTCCTAAGCGAACGGTTCACGATAACTCGTTTCGGCGTAACCGCAAACATTTTTCGTCTAGTTAAATAGGCGGCGACCACGATAATAATGTATAAATGTTAAAACGTATGTTGGCCGAGCTAGAATTATTTATCTCACTCGAATGAACTCTGAGTTAAAACCAAAGTGGCACCACGGGGGTAGAAGGGTCGTTACTGTTGTCGGGGCATTCACGGACACCCCCCCCCCCCTCAAACCGTGGTTTATTCCGACCCTGTACCCACCCACAGGCCGCCAAGGTCGCTCGTCCTTCCCCGTAGATTACTGCCAAGTGCCGCGGACTACGGTCTACCGGTTTTGCGGCGGCAAAGGGACAATTAAAATATTTACATATAAAATACGCACATTATACACTACGACGGTGGCCGGGTGTCACCGTTTTCCTCTGTTGAGAGATGACGCCGCACTCACCCTTAAATCGTTTGTGAAAACCGTTTCGCTCGCGAATAACAACCACTGTGTGGCACACCGATTAACGGTTGAAAAACCTGAAAATGTTTACACAATCACAAGACACAGACATAGTTAGGTAACAATTGTTTTCCGTGTCGTAGCAATTTTTTTTTTTCATATTATAATTATAAAAAATTCTTACGTTTCGAAAAGTATCAGATTTAAAATAATACAGAGGTTATATCCAACTCGTTTGTACTAATAATAACACCAACAACTAAAAATGATACAGTTTAATGTTATTGGAGTATAATTATATTATGAATTTAATAATTTAATTTATTATGCCGCGTTTAATTGGGTATCCCGTCTATGACAGCTCGAGGGGTACTTTTTTGCGATAAACCGTTATTTGTTCATGCGTTGTACGTCGTCTCGTTATACTCATTACCTATACACGACGATCGACAGTGGAAATGCCGATAGGTGACCACTTTCAAGAAACTATATTATCATACTTTGATTTAGTCTTTAAACGAATAATATTTAAACACGTTCTTCTCGAAACGTCGTTGAAATCGCATGCGTGTACGCGACGTCATATAATAACGTCGACTGAAGAAGGTATAGTACTGTTACGACTCGAGCTTACGGCAAAACGAGAAAACAAGGCTGTCCGCCCTCTGCATACATCCGATCGGTCGAATAGGAAATAATATTACATGTCTATATGTGCTGCACCTATACCGTCCTTTGAGCGCACTTTTTATTTAATAATAATATAACAATAATAATATATAATATTATATAGGTATTTGTACAACCACCGCCTCGCCGTCGGATTTCGCATCGCAAACCTCGCGGCAATAACAACGTTACGGCGGCGGTCGGACAATTGCCCCGCTGAATGGGACTCGTATTCGATTACCGATATATGTATTTACTATCATAGCAGCAGCCATATACATTGTTACATATTGCGGTTACTCGGAAATCGGACACAAAACGGAGTTCCCTGGGTACCCGCGGTATACGCGCATATACCGCGGTCGGGCGAATCGGTTGTCGGCGCATTATTACTATTTCAACCCCCCCCCCCCCTTCACCCACACACTTTTTAACGGTCGTTACGGACATTTGTCTGTTTATCGCGTGTTTTTGTGGCCGCGATGGTTTATCGCGGTCGTTCGTTAGTCGACGTTTCATTGACGGCAACAGCAGTAAAAAAAAAAAAAAGAATAAAAAAACCCGAGAATCCGATAACACGCGCGGCTCACGGCGGACGGGAGAAACGAAAAGAGGTGCACTTTATTTATTTTTATTTTAGCGAACGACCGTTCTACGAAAACGGCGTAAACACCGAAAACCTGCACGTCCGGCCGGAAGTACCCATAATCTAATAATATTGTGTTATTATTATTTGTATAGTTTCACAACGGCACAGCTGTATTGCTTCCAGAATATCTTCGAAGGGGATATCCTGAGCTAGGGCTCCCCGTTTTTAATTTTCCATTTTATCCACTGCCAGTTAGTCCTCGGGCCGCGCAGCCGTATAGGTTCCTATTTAATATAAGCTGATTATCGACTAAAAACATTTAAACGAATTAACGAATTTCACACTGATGCCCTAAATGATATATTTTCAAATTAATAAAATTTAAATGCCACACCAGCCTGTAATATAGAAGTATGGTTTCTAATAAAAAATTTAAATCATTTTTTCTTATTCTTAAAAAAAAAATAAAAATAAAAAAAAAAGGTACACACACACAAACTTGTAAAAATGGGAGTAAGCCAAAATAATAAAATAATAATAAATTAATGACCAACTATTTTTGGGGTGTAAGCCAACAGTTCATCTCCTCCCGTTGCGCCCCGGACAGTAACTCTGTAAATTAACGGGGACGCACTCGCGGTGACCCGAAGATGACCTTTTTTTGGTAAGCACTCGGCCACTATGGTGATACATTATTCCGGAGGAGCCACTCGGGACATTTAAGTACTATAGAATTGGGAACTCTGAGTGTAAATTTCCGGTGATATAGCTGTAATCCATCGTTACTCTACACTACTCTGCAGAAACCGCCAAAATATCATGTACAATATAGGTATGTCGGGGGCCGTACACGTTACCGATAGCCCCCGATTACTTAACACTTAAAATGTTGAAAAAAAAATATATGGACTCAATAAGTGTAGGTACCTGTAATAGTAAAACAATTAATAAAATAAATGTAGATCGTTAAAAAAAAAAAAAAAATGAAGAAAAACTGTTACACCATTGTTTTGCGCGTTACAACAGCGCACGGCTCACTATATAGTTATATTTTATTTTAACGAAACAAATTGAGTTATCGCTTTTTCGATTGTATACAATACATATTATTATACCTATAGACTTTCGCTCTCAGGATTTGCAAATAATAATATACTGCGTGATGTCACACGAAGATTTACTATTCTAAATCGGTAGTATAGTATAATGTAAACACCATTAACCTACAACTTTAAAATGTGCAATTCTCGCGGGAGGATGTCCCGGTACCACGGCTATATTATAATAACATAGTGATGGTATACTTTTTGTGTACGCTGATCTGTTTTCGGAATGTTTTTATGTTTTTGCAAACAATCAATGAAGTGACACGACATCCATCTTAGATGTAGCTAAAGGTAGGTAAAAGGGTTAAGAATCGAAACGAATACCGAATTGCCGGTGGTCAAAGGTGCGGCGCAAGTCGATCGAGACAAAATAGACTTAAATCGATCATACGTGGCACGTGTTTACTGTTTAGTTTGGTCAGAGTTAAGAACGTTATGTCATAATATTATTTAATAGGTACCTTATTAATAATACACGTTTGATAATAAATTATAATGTACTATAAATTGATCCATTACAATTAAACATAATATTATGAACCATTCTAAAAGCCTAATAAGATTAATCTATAATTTAATCAATAATAAATCGGTTTGATTAAACACAAACATATATATTCAATAAAGACTCAGTTCTATCCACAATTGCAGATATTTAAGAAGATGGTATTAACCTACAATGTCGGTTTTCAAATAAACCAGAAAAACTCAGATATTACGACACTCTTGACGGTTATAAGTTAAGTTATTAGGTTAACTAGAAAATGAAATAACTTCAACTGGTAAAAGAGTTCAAGATATTGTAATAATTATTTTTATTTCAAGGGGGATTTCAATCGAGGTCGATATTCCCAAATATTTGAGACATTGGTAATAAGAATCTACTATGTGGAAACTTTGACTTTTTGGCTAACTAATTACCACATTTTTCCCGTACCTATAAGGCTATACACCTACATATTGTACGTCCTGTAAAAACAATGCTACGTTTTTTGTATAAGGCAACGAGACACATTTCGGAAAATCCCACTTACTATTACGTTGAAGCCGTTCATGTTTATTGTGGGGATCACCACATATTTATCAATTTACCTTGTCAAATGTCGTAAAAACCGTTGAAGCTGCTATTGTATTTTATTTTTATTTTGTTTTATAGCGAAAACTGTTTCCCAACAGAATCCGGCAGACAAAACCAATGATAATAATAACATGGGTAGTCAGATAACCACACTGATAACTTACTGATAATCATATATTTTAATTCCTAGTATAGTAGGCCCACTGTTATTATTATTATTATTATTATGTGTGTATGGGAATTCATGTAAGACATTAAACTTTTCGATACAACAAAACGATAAATACATATTAATTACATACCTAAAGTTTATTAATAACTTACTCTTTACTACTTATAATTGGCAGAGACGTATCGCCGAACCACATAATATTATTGTGTTCAATTTATTATTCGGAACGTAGGTATTGAAAATCCTGCAAAAATTATTTCAATAAATTATTATAAAGTTGTACGTGTGTTTTACATAATTTATATTTAAAATAGGTAGGGCAACGTTTTTCATATTCTGCTCAGTGCTTACCTATTATATGAAGAAGAATTTAACAGAAGTCCAAACATTATAATAATATTACGTTCGCCCCCTAATATATACATTATTTGGCTGATAATTTAAATTTTTCATATCGATGAAAAACGCTATGTAATCATAACCTGTATGGTGTTTTAAATAGATCCAAAATTTAAATTTTTAGTACACAACAGATTATTGATAACATTATATGAATACGATTCGATAAAAATACGAACAATTTGAATATTAAGCAATCAAGGACAAACCTATGAATTATTTATTTTGTAAATAAATACATAGCGCAAACTAGGTAACATTTCCAAAAGGAGGGGTGATATGAGATAAAGCCCCTTAGTCATCTCTTATTTTCGTGTTTTTGCCGAAATGATTAGTCAAATTTGTTCAGTTTTTCACATTACCTAATATGATACAAGTACGATATTTATATACCTATAATATAGACGCAGTAATTATTATATAAATAGTAAAACTCGACGAAAACGATATACTGAGTAAGCAGATAATATCACAATAATGGTACTCTATAATATAAGGTATGTTCTACATTGATATAATAATAATTATAATGCAATCCAAAAATGTGAGACTCCCTCGGGCGTGGTTTTAAATATCGATATTACCTATCGCGATTAAAATACGTGTGACACGGTGTTCGAGTGTGATTTAATTTTTGGATTTCATTAAATCATAATGATTAATAACTCACGTCGCCTGCATTTAACACGCCGTATAAACATAATCCAACGTAGTAATCGCTTACAAACAAATTACAGGTTCGGTGCTCGGTGTGGGTGTTATTATCGTTGATCGGCGTTTAAAAAAAAAAAAAATCAAGAGCACTCGGTCTCGTGAAACTTATATCGTCGTAAATACGCCTATAATACGAGTGTACCCTACTGATGAAAATCGCTACTCCGGACGCCGTTATTTTAGAAACACTCGATTATTATATAATTGTTTATGGAGAATTATTACGCCTCCACACTCGGAGGCGAGCCGAAACCGATTTACCGCCGACGGCGCACACCGGAAAACAAGTTTCACCTCGGCGTGTTTTCCAATTTTCTTCTCCGTCAGTTTTGTTGAAATGAAAAAACCTTCCGGCGAATAACACCACTCTCTCACACGTCCGCGCGCACACACACACACACACACACACGCGCGCGCGCGCGCGCACACATAAAGTTGAAAGTATATTATTATATTTTACGTGTATTTTCATAATAATATATTTCCAATCGGTCGGCCAACAATAACATAATATTGCCATTCGCGTAGTTGTTGCCGCACGACATTATTGATATATAGCAAAACCTATGCACCGGGTGCTTGATATCAAAGGTCCAACGTCCCAGATGTCCGTCTGAGTACCGGACCATCGTCCATGTCGCATAATATATGATGTATGTATATTTTATGGTGTACGATGCACTGCACGAATCGCATTAAAATGACTCGGCGGTGCTCGGAATACGTAGTAGTTTTTTCGTCTCCGGCGGTCGTTGGGTTTCAAAGGTTTCCTGGTTTTCAAACTCAGAATTTGATTTTTTGATTTTAATTTTGATTTCGGTTCTTTAAATCGTATGAAAAAAGGCCCGCGGTCTTGTTCTAGTAAATACAACAATAATGCTCCTACAGTTCTACACATTTACTATTTTTCACTTGTCATTTTTTTTTCGCGTGTTACTCACTGTATTTCACTTTTTTTTTTTGGTAATATTCACCATCACCTATCGTAGTTTCTCATTTCGAACGTCGTTAAAGATTTTTTTTTTGATTTTACAACGGCGATGTTTATTTCATATTTTTTATAATTAACTCCTGAATACGTTAGTTTTGTTCTCTAGAAATGATTGGAATTTTGCTGACATGATATTTTTAGTTTGCTGAGTAGATTTTTATAATGAAAAATCTAAAAAATTGAGAAATCATAAAATATATATATTGCCTAAACACAAATTTGAAAAAGTGTCATCAGTTTTCTCTAAATCTATGAATATTTTTCAGTATAATTATTTCACTTTTTTCGCAACAAAAACTTCATAAGACTTTTAAATGTATACAGTTTAAGGTTTTATTGTTTAAAAATTAAAAAAAAATGTAAGGTGTACCAATAATTTCTTAAAAGAATAATCAATGTCAGCATCTTATTTTTTAAAGCTTTCGATTATTATATTTATTTGTAGAATATAATAATGATGCAAGTGGTTTATCGTGCAAAATTTCAGTATACACCAGCAAATTCGTATAATATTCATTCACTTCTTCATTTTTATTCAATTGCTATCACTTTTTATTGTGAAAAAAATTCACTCTGCTCAATAATTTAAAGCAACGATCTTATTTACAGCCATTGTATTATCGGTGTTTTAATATTATCATAGACGTATCTAGGGGTGTCTAGGGATATCAAGTGGGGATAATTTTAGCTTCTGAGCATAGACAGTTGGTACTTTTGAGAGGTAAAAATTGAAAATTCCCATTATTTTTCTTAATAATAATCGGGAAAAAGAAGAGAACGGACATTTTTATAATTTTCAATATCTACCAGTTTTTGACAAATTCGATGTTGTTTTTTGTTTGGTGTGGAGCCGATATCTTGAACATTTTATGACATTTTTGATTTTATGTAGTTTTTTTCTACTTTTTATGTCAATATTTTCAATATTTTAGTTTGGTCAAAAAGTTGGGCAATTGAATACAACGTTGCTCATAAGTTGTTCATATTATACAATTTAGAAAATATCAATAATTGTTAAATTGGCTCTAATATATAAAAAAAAAAGTTTCATTTGCTCCACTGATATCCGTTTTTAAACATTCAAGAATAACTGAATAATATTTCGACACTAATAACAACTATAAGACGTATATAATATTATTATGTTTCGTGAAAACACCTTAGATGATAACCGCAATGGCATAAGACTCCCAATTTGTATCGAAATCGAAAGAGTATATTCGATCCGGGGGCGTCCTAGACGATGTCGGTTGGTACACAATATTTCGGTGCAATATTATGTTGAAAATAGCGTTTCCGGTTTCGAGATTTTCAGCATATACCGGTATGTCATGCGCAGGGTCTTTCCGGTTTCAACACGGGTACTTCTATTATTACAGTATTAATAACGGTCCCGAGCTCCGAAATAATCACACGTATAACTGGCATTAAAGATAAACCACAATCGCGTTTAATATTGCATAATGTACTAAGTGGCCAAACGGTCGTGGTACTATTTACTCCGGTTTGCCGAAAAGTCCGGTCGTTTCCATCGACCCGTTCCGCCGTCAATCGTCCGGCCCCGCACGCCGCCCACCCGCACCCGTCGAACCCACCCGCCGCCGCGGAGCCCGTTTTAATACGGACAGTTTGTTGTACAGCCCTCCCGACGAGTTTCGATGATTTATTTAAACTCTTAATCGGCCGCGGCGGACAAGCGAAACCGTCGAGCCGCACACAATAATGACGTCACGGGGGTGTACGCGAATTGATGGTTTGCGTGTCGGCGCTATATTAGGCGGAGTTTTCCGGTTCGTTTTCTGTTTTTGTTTTCGCAGGTTGGGGATGTGGGGGGGGGGTAGTCGGTGGTGGATAGGTGTCCTCAGCTCCGCAGGGTGTGGTCTCTAGCCATATATTATTGTATACACACACATATATATATATATATATCACATTATATTTACCTATGGTGGTCTATTATATAGCTGGCGGCCCATCATACACGAAGCATGACATATTAATAACAAGATTGGTAAATTATAGGCACGCACACACCCGTGGTGAGCGTGGTGTGTGTGTGGGCGAGGGGGGTGATGGGTGTGTGAGTTTACGTATACCGCAGCTGTGTTATTGATTACCGAAATTTATACTCTGAAAACACGTTGTATAATAATAGTGATAATAATAATAATAATAATAATAATATAACTACCACGCCTGTGTGTGGAGTGCGTGTGTCGGGTGCACCGATAATATGTACAATATAGTTTATTATAATATTATATCGGTCACTTACGTCTTCGTCGTCGTTGTTACCGTTATTGTTTAAATGAGAGCGTTTGCCATGTAGTATTCATATTATATTATACCGTCTACAGAATATTGGAGCTGAAATATTATTTTTGACGATCTCTGTTGAAAAACAGCTATACGTCCGTACGGTCTAAAAGATACCAAGTCAAAATAGTATACGTATACACGATCCGGAGAAAGGATTAGCGATCGGTGCTAATAGTACAGCTTATCATAATAATTATTATGCTGAGTAGAATTGCGGTCTACCTCATCTGGGTCATCTACTTGCGTAGGTCTAAAGAGCGAGTACATAATGTTGAACAGTAAAATTATTAATGTTACAATTAAGAGGGAGCAATACCCGTGGGTGCGTTGTATCCGTCCCAAATACACCTTATGCGATTAAAATATAAGACATCGCTAAGTTTGGAAACTAAAAAAATCTACTAGATTCACTGGAGATTAAACTGAGACGTTCTTGCTTCTTAATTTGATCTTAGGACAATAATTATTCACTTTAATTAAAAAAAAAAAAAAACAGTGAAATGGATTATTCATAACGAACAATATACTATGTGTTCGTAAGAAGGAGACTTCGCACATGAGTATTGTAGAGTCCTCTCATAATTGTAATATAAAAACGAATCTACCGTTTATCAAATTTGGAAGTAAAAAATAAAAATATAGATAATATTCTCACTAAATAATAGTGAATGTCTTAGGTCTTATTTTATATTTTGATTTAATGCGTGTTATGAACATTTAAAAACCTACGATCACAACTCGCTTTAAAAAAGCAATATAATAAAAAAATGAGGATAACTAACTACCTATAGAATTTCCTCACTTATATAATATTATATCGCCAGTATATCATTTGGTAAAAAAAAATAACATCGGCGATAAAAATATTGAATTTTACTTTCAAAGATCAATTCAGTTTTAATAATCATGTACGAGATATTACGATAACATACGCTGCAAATTACAGAACCGTATTTCCTCTACTGCGACTTATTATAATAATATTGTGGTTGTGTACCGATAAAAGAAAAACGACCACGTGCGCCTCGCGAATCATTCTACTCGGTCGTTATCGAAATTACATTATTATGGTTTGTGGAGGAAAGTGAAGTGCTGCGTGGTTTTCTCGACGACAGAACAACAAGCAGACACTCGAATCGTCTCGATTTTCTCTTGAGATTTTCGCTCCAGTAATCGCATCGTTAAACACGCGTATAAATGCCGAATCGAAAAGCCCGTCGAAACGAGACGCTCTCCGGGAGGTGGTTACGCCTGTTTTTGAACATTTTCAGCAGAGAACGAGAAACACGGAAAAAAGAACAGTTTGTTTTTGCACCACAAATTCAGGCGATATATTTTCATACCGCACATGATGCCGGTAACTACAACAGCGTCAGTGACGTTCTATGTAATTATATTATTCGAGCTATATAGGGCTATTATATTTTTGAAATCGCAATTGGTACGTAATTATGACGCGCGGGGAAGCGGCGATGTGATTATTTTTAAAAGGTTATGCCAGCCCCGGATATTGTGCTGGCTTTTAAAAAATTAACCGATACCCGGTGATGGTATACTGCAGCTTTTATGTATGTGGTAGTGACCGGCACTAAAATATTTCAAAATTAACTCCGTGTCGAGTGCATTATAATAACGCATAATAATATTATCGCAATCAGAAAAAGTGTGTTCGTATAATTGATCGATAAAAAAATATACATCATTTGAAACATTACAATTCCGACCTGCCGAACAGTGGTTCACTGCAATTTTCTCATGCTTCGGTGTAATGCCACGTTTTATATTAGCAAAAACTGTGTTGAATGGGCTGAATGAAATACACCGTTTTCCAAATTATTTCTAATACCATTAAATACCGCCGCCGCTATCCTATTTCAACTTTATCAGCTCGCGTCAATTCCTATCTAGGTTTTTCGGTACGTATTAAGTACAACGATTTTCTGATATGTGCTGGTATCAATGGGTCATTTGCTGCATGACCGATAGTACGGTTTACCATTTCATAGATTATTATATCGGCAATCGGTGTACAGATTTAAGTACTACAATTATACCGATATTCGATTTTAGCGCCACCGAATTATAATCCAGAGTTCCTTAGTGTGTGGGTGGGACAAGTTAGGTTATTATTATCTACGTGCATGTTAACTGTGTTACACCATTTCGGTCGATCCGTTTCAAGATCATATTATAATAGTGGCCAAACGTGTCGTATTTTTGGTGTAAAACGCCCAAACCGTGTCGTAGCCATTGGCGCAATTAGGGGAGATTCAAAAGAGTCTTTATCAGTTTAGCACCAAGCAAGCTCAAATTTAGTGTCCCTTGATTTTTTAAGTATACGTCTAGCTATTATTACCATGGTGAAATACCATAAATTTGCTTTTAAAATTATAACTTGTACACAAACAAAAATGTTTTATAATTGTGGTCATATCTATGCCATGAGTTATAAAATATTAATTCGTTATGCACTATTAAATATTTGGTATTCTTATGGTTATTGTTAAACAATTATTGTCATTAAGGTATACATTTTGTCGTTATGGAAAACGGATCGCTTATTAATGAGTTGTGAGTAATTGTTAGCCAATCGTGCGCATCAAAAAATCATGGATATATTATGGACAGATGTATGCTGTGCTGGATTGTGTATTATTACTACTAAACGATAAACCCTCGTTAATATTGACATTTTATTTTTCAAATCTTAATAGTGAAAAGAGTATATCGGTATATATTATTTAGTGTTTCTAATCAATGCGAAATTTGTTAAAATGTGTATAAAAAGATCTGAAATACCAATATTACTGCAGTTGTATACCTTACGAGATTATGTAATTTTAGTTGGTCACTGCTTTGTGACGCCTTTACAATGATAGCATCCCACGTTTTACAGGTCCGGCTGAGCCTTTGGTCGTAGCGTTCAAAGGTGTAATGAAGCTTAACGCAATATCATTGTAAATGTATGTCCACCCAAATACGAAGCACATGAAACCGGAAACCTTATAGAGTACGGTCGCGGTTATGTCGGTGTCTGGTGCGGTCATTTGTAGACACGTTACCGGTTAAACGATACCGGATATTATACCATCACAATAAACCGATAATACGGATAATCACTGGCACGTCCCAGTGTAGTTTGAAAAACGATTATTTCGGCGTTTTAATTGGATGCGAAACATAAACTTTTGAATTTTTATTGATAGGGCGACGTTATGCATATAATATATTATATGTGCGCGAAAGGGGAAAACGATAAATTTTAAACGTCGGATCGCGATTTCGAATTGGCTTAGTATATCAAAAAGTTGATACGCCGGGTGGAGGTAGCTATGTGACTAGTTGTTGTTGTTGTTTTTTTTTTGTTTTCGTTATTTATAATTATTATTACGTCGCGGTAAACCCGCGACCTTTTACGGCGGGAGAAAAGAAGTCGTGAGCGAAACGCCTAAAAACTATAGAGCGTCTCCCCGCTCTCACCGTCGTCGGCCCCCATTAAAACGGATTGGTTGTCAAACGGTAAAAGCCACTTTGGGAGTCATTCATAAACCGTTGGTCACTGAACCGCGAACACACACACACACGCACACACACACACACACACACTCACAAGATAGCGTGCGTATACACGGCCATCACGGAAAGCCCCGAAACTCAAACGCATTATTTTGTTTTTTTTATTTTTTTATCATTCGCAACAACTACTGTTTTGGTGGTTTGGCAGACGCCCCTAAATGTCCCAGGTGCATATATCAACCCACCCGCCGGACCCACTAGAATTACAGATTCACGTAGGTAGTAAACTATACGACCCGACGACAAAATTCTGCTTGAAACCTGTTTTGCCGAAACATTATACTTCACCGTTTCGAAAATATCAAAATTGTACACTGCAGTTTGTCAAAAAATCATAGAATCGTATCCCCGAGGTGGCAATTCGAGGTTAGGTCAGGTTTAAGAAGGTATATCAAGCATTTTAATGCGAGTATTTCAACATTCGTTTAAAAGAAAATCCTAGTCTAATGGAAAAGATAGACATTCGTATATTTCGAAAAAAAAACTGTCGAATAGTTAAAAAAAATGTACTGGGTAGAAACTTGATTTTTTGAAAGAGATATCTGTACATATATCCTTTAATTTGTATAAGCATTTAAAATAAAATAAAATTGACAAAGTTACATTGAACTACGGTTTTGTGGGACTCCTTGTGCACAGTGAGGTTTTTTACTACCTACTACTATGTTATTGAGAAATGATGTTTTTTTTTTGAATCAGAGCACTTATTCAAACAATTAAAAATGGTTTTTTGACAAAACAACTCATTTTAAACTGCACTGGAAGCTCTTCTACTACTTTCAGGAGACCTTTTTTGTCGTGCACCAAAATTATAATACCTACTAAACATTGTAAGTCATGCTCACAGTGGTCTCGACTGTAGGCCGTAAGCTAAGTGCGAAACAGTTTTGTATCTTTGATAAGTTGTCTGCTTTACAAATTTCACTACTCTCGGAAGATGCCACAGACGTCTTGAGTATCATACGGGGCGGGGCAGCGAATCGGGCGATTTTAAAATAACTATTATATTTTTAAATAATACGAACTGAGTAGTTTTATGAACTTTGGTTGAGCAGGAGTGGTCTGGGAATATATTTAGGCCAGGTGAACTAGAAAATCTGTTGTAATAATTTGGAGTCTTATCTCCATTTTAATTTCGGCCCAAATGTATTCAAGCAACCCGAATTTCCAAGAATCGCCCACCCGCCACCATACCCAGTCCGCTTCCGCGGCTGAGTATTAAATTATGTTACTCAGATTTTAATTAGAGTTTGTGGCTTGAGAATTTTTCTAAATATAAATAAACAATGTGCAATGTACCTTGACGCACATTTATTATTGCGAATATTATAATAAAAATATGCTTAGGTATCTCATAATGTACTTCTTGTATTGGTCAATTTCAATAGGTCCCTTCTCACACTATACAAGACACCATGTCCATTTCTTAGTTCCCGCGCACACGACCAACTATGGCAGAAATAATCCTATGGACCGCGTGATGAGGTAGGTCATGGAGAGCACCATTTACCGTAACTTATTATAATATTATAAATTATTGTTACTACTTGCATTATATTTACTCGATCTTACGCTTTTTTCATTTTGTCCTTGTTATCGAGAACCGAGGGAGGAAATGCTGTTGGCATAGCTTCTCCCCCGGTCCCCGTCGTTTATCGTGAACATAATATACAAATAAATAAGATACCAATGTCACGCTATCTCCGCTACCAAATGGATTTTCCCTATCGCTAGGTATATGTCCACCCGGAAGCGGAGCTTGGGGTGCTTACATTCAAGTAACACAAGCAGAAAAAAGAAAGAAAGAACAGGGCTTGAAATCGAAACAAAAATTTTCGATTTTAATTTCAATTTTGCTTATCGATATTAATATTTTTCGTTTTCGATTTAAAAATAATATATTGATTTTGTGATTTTATGATTTTTATATTGATGCAGAATATCGATTTAATTATATTATGATTTCGATTTTAAATATAATTTTCTTTTATTTCGATTTTAGTTTAATTTTAAAATTTAAATAACATTATTTCGATATCACTGATATTAGTGAATTATTTTCAATTGTTGAACTATGATTGTATATTATTTTTTATTACTTTAACATTTCAAACAAGTTAAAGTAATTATCCCATTCTCAGAAAACAAAATATTAGACATTAGTCATTAATTATTAGTAGTTATTACTATACACACTATTGTGCATGATATACAATATGTATAGTCAATGTTATTACCCAATTTAACATTGAGTGTGCATATGAAAAATATTAATTATAAATAGACCTGATATGTCTGTATGCTTGTATACTTTTGATTTTTTTTTTAAATTTATTTAAAATTGATTTGATTATATTGTAATGATTTCGATTTTGATATAAAATATCGATTTTAACTTTTTTCAATTTTAATAGAAATTTTGAAAATCATTTACAAGCATTCACGATTTCGATATTAATTTTGATTTTTTAAAAAATTTTTAACGATTTTTATCGATATTTAAAATCGATTTTGAAATCGATTTCAAGCCCTGGAAAGAACAGAATTCGCTTAGAGCGTTGCTAGCCCAACTACTCGATCTTACCTATAACATATTATTATTGAATTACTATCATGTTGATACTTACATAATATGTTGTCTAAATATTTTTAATTGATCTTTGTTTTGAATTGTTGTAAAGGGCTTGGCCCGTCAATATAAATACATAAATAAATACATAAATATGTAGGAACAAAACTATTTATCGAATGTATTTTATTATAATGAACGAGTCGTTTTCGTTGTACGTCAAAAATATGGTTATAAAATCGTATTGTATAATACTATATTGATGAAATTAATATATTTTCGATTCATTATAATATAAACTATTTATGTCAAATAAGCTCCGCCGGCAAACAGTATTAATAAACGACAAATGGATGACAAAAAGTAATAGACTTAAAAACCAAAAGCTTTCAAGTTTCAAAGGCAAAAAAAAAGTTAATATCCTTACAACTACAATGAAAACGCACCATGACATGTATTGGATGGTTAATGTTATTGTATTTATCAATAACATTTGTTGTGTTAAACTAAATGAAAAACAAGGCAACTTTTATAATTAAATTGAAATCCAGAAAAATATAATCATTGTAATTAACTTTTCTGTTTCGTAATAACATTTAGGCACTATGTTTTAATGGATATTGGATACCTATATGTATTATTATAATAAATTATGAATAGCATTATTTACACACACATAATGTAGTTTTGTTGAAATAATGCTGTAAGTATGTAAAAAAGATAATCATTGTGTAAAAAATATATTTTTTTCAAATATTTGTTGGTGGAAAATGTAATGAAAAGTATGAAGAAAACGTATCAAGTTTCTTAAAAAAGCTTGATGTAATAATATTATGTAACTCCATACTCATAAAACGTTTTATTTTTCTCGAATAGCAAAAAAACTCAACAATAAATAATATGAAAATTCTCGACACGCGAATATTTTGTTGAATATTTTTTTTTTCAAATTTATTTTGAATTGAATACGGTTTTTCTTACTCACCGAGACCGATGAATAAGATACACGTAAGTGCCCGTACTTCTACAATATTTACTCGACGAATCTTGCAACAGAGTCGTACACACGGCATAATAATAATATACATGTATATACCACTGCAACTATTGATGACCATAAATCAGTGACCAGAAGCGTTAGTGGTCCAAACCGTGTACATCTAAACTTCACTGGATGAGATATAATCAGACCACCTTTACCGGACAGGTCAGCTCTCGGGAATACATAAGGGATCAAAGCTTGTTTTCGTCACATCGCTGTGTAAAGCTATTCGGATATAAATTTCGAAATAAAATTACTCACACACAAATAAACACGCCGTTATCTATTGAATTTTATCGTTGAACGTCTTCAGTTGTTGATAACGACTACAGCTGACGTTATCGACATCACTGTTGCATAATGATATATATTCTGTATTTTTAATTTGATATAAAGCCGACTTAAGCTGTATTTGAGGGAGGCCATAACCAGCTGAATGCGTCCGTCTTAGAAGAATCGGATAAACTAATTTATTTTAACATCATTTGAATTTGATTTTGTCTTACAAACCTAATTTTTTTCTTATGTTTTTAAGAATTGTGTATTTTTCACATGACAAAAAAAAAATGTAAATATCGTTTTCAAAATCCTAGAAAAAACTTATATGTAGAATAGTATTAGGGGTAGTTGTTATATTGTAAATATAACACAACATGTTAGTAAGCTATTTTTAATGAATCATTGTTAAATTCAATTATACTCAAATTTAGAACTTATTATATACTATATGAGTATTGAATGTACATTTTGTATGAATTTTGTAGTATAGTTTTTTTTTTGTACCATATTATTATAATAAATTGTGAAGTTCAAATTTGTTTTTCAATAAAGCCTACGAGCGAATGTTCTTTTTACAACACTAGACAAATGATGCCTTTATTATTATTATTATTATTTTATGATCTTTAATTCTCGAGTCTGACATTCATCGCAGCAAACATTTCGTTTAGTTTTATCGTCCAAATAGTTGGGAAAAGTAGTAATTTTTATTCAAATACTTTTAAAAGTCACTGAATATTATACTAGATAACGGTATGTTTAAAATACGCAGGATTAAAATATATATTTTATTTGAATTATTGGCTCTAAATATTTTATTATAATATTGCATTGCATGTTTTTATCCATCGATACCTACAAGATACACTATGACAATATTGTGTCATTCGGATCTTAGTTTCAACGAGTTATAAATTGTTTTAAATTTAAAAAAACTAAATATAACATTGTTAAATTTAATATCAACTTATTTATATAGATAGTAATAGTAAAAAAATATATCATACGTATCATGATACAACTATAATAATCGGGTTTGCAACTTACTTTAATATGGGATAAGATACAAAAGTTAGGCGATTCAGTTGTTTATATTTTTTAAATGGTCAAAAAATATAATAAACGGTTTAATTAAATGTCCACTTATTTATTTAGATACTAACTATACGGTATTATAGGTACTTATCATTATTAAATTTCGTAAATAAATAATATTATAATGGTATTATATGGTATATATTTGAAAATAATCACGTTCGTAACTCAATACAAATATATTTTATTAGACACTCAAAAGTTAGCTGATGCAGTAATATTCAGATTTTCAAATTTTCAATAATAATTTATATTATACCATATGTATCTTGGTCAAACTATGGAAAACTAATAAATAATTATTACAATAATAATACGATATAGTCGTTTGAAAATAATTGCGTTCGTGAATAATATTAGATACAACGTTAGACGGTTCATTACAAGTTCGATCCTAATGAGCAAACACTTCGAACGCAAAACGAAAAACCAATTGACTTTGAAACGCTCTTCAATTGCAGTAGTTTTGAAGCACAATAATATATGTTGTATCTTTATATGTGCATCTTCGTGTTTTGTTTTTTTTTTTTATCAACTTAGTACTATATAGTGTATTTACGTATGAGCAATTTATTATATTAACACAAAAAACCTCAACGAAAAAGTTGTGAAAAAAAAAACAAAAAATGTGACTGAGCAAATAGTGCATTATACGGCGTGCCATTGCGCATAGTCGTGCAATTTATGGCGAACGGTGTGTAGATATAACCGAACGGCATCGTTGCTTTTTTACTATTATTATTATTATTATTGTTGTTGTGTCGTGCCATATAACATTGCTCGCATATTATATAATAAATAAAAAAAAATATGCATCGGCGCGTCGGCCGCGGTGAGTTTACCGAACATCTATATATATATGGACGGTCCATAAAAAAGTGGAGAGCAAAAAAGTAAGAGACAAAAAAAAAATTATTGGGTCTAGACGGGGGTGGTGGATGCATGTGTGGATACGGAGAGACTATACGGACTAGAGAGGAAATGTCAGATGATTGCGTAGTAAAAAAAAAGAGAAAAACTCGTTTTTATTATTCGCATGTCGAAACTATACTGTATTTGCCATTTGGGCGGTTTCCGTCTCACGAAAAACACATTATTATTCAATGGACTTATATTCGCACAGGTACATAGGTCGTATTCAGGTACAGCATTATGTTTAATGTTTATCTACGTACAGGGTGATTCCCACGCCCATACTGACTCCCATTTAATAATTTGGTTATTTGGGTTTATTCAAATTTTGATTTTTGGGATTTTTAAACGTAGAGACTCTTGTTTTCAAATTATTTGGATTTTTCGTACCACTTTAGGCTAGTGTTCTGCTGGCGATACAAACGATTACATTATTATGTCTCTCAAATATGGGAGCCACCATATTTCACTGTAAACTATTTATTGGATTATTTTTTTAAAACATTTTATGTGCCCAACCGAAAGTAATTTCTCAATTATTAAAATGTTTACACCAATATACATATCGTATTTGGTACACAAAGTTAAATAAATTAACTACTTCTCGTTTTGAGAAAACGATTAAAAATGAACATTGAACGAATTAACCACAGTAGATAAAATAAAGGAGTGTTATTTCTCCTTTGAAAAAAACAGAAGTCTGAGTCTTGAAGGTATACTCCTTCGTTGGTAGTTTAGAATTTTTTAAAAACTCGAAAGTACAACATTGTAAAATATGACATGATAAATTTTAATTCAATGATAAATCATTGTACGAGTATAAACGCTGAAAACCGCTTTTGAGTAAAAACGTAATGAAAGTACAGAATCGAATCCAGACATCTTTAATATTTAAATTTTAAGAAAAATCAAATAAAACTATCATCGGAAGTACAATAAGCACGTTACTTAGATAAATGTTAAGTGATTATGTCATGTGAAATTTTTCATATGCATAAATGTATAACCCTAAACTTATATCCCACCTAAATTTATTTAACCATTTGTTTCAACATTTTTGCATTTATCCATTCACAAGTGTTTACTTATTTAATTATTAATAATTTACGGGCATATTTCGGGCTTTGTGAGCATTGTGACATAACACTTCTGGATTTTATAGTTGTATATGTAAATCCTTACAATCAGTTGATTATAACAATATTTTGAAACGTAATATTATGTGTGACATGGTAAGTGAAACTATATAATACAACTTAAAATAATATATTAAACCATAAGACGTGATCATTTTAAGACGTTGCGGGATTGTTCTCATCCTGCACAGCTATGTAGCTATATTGCCTATACATGACGCCGTGATACAATGTAAAAAAATAAAAACATTTTTGATGACATTTTAAATGTTTTTAAGAACAAGGACTACGTTTTGCATGTTTACTGACATTTTGAACATTAATATTAGAACTATACAATACATTTAATGTACATGATTGGAATAGTAATTTAAAATTTAAAAAAAAAGTCTTGGGTCCTGAATAGCTTCATTCTTATAATTTGATTAATTAGCATTGATTCTTTTTGAGCGTGAACTGAAACGTTGTGAAAAATTTAAACATTTGTGAAAGAATTAGCTAGTCTTATTATTGAACATATCTTGATTTTGTTTTTAAAATTTGACCACATTTATATTTTGTTTTTTTCTCTAAATAAAAAACACATATGGAAAGTTATTTCTGGAAGTCCACGCTATTCCGTGTAGAATACATGTGCAATTTATACTTATTATACGTTTTGCTTGTTTTATATGCTTAGCTGAGTAGTGATAACTCATCAAAGTCACAAACCCTTAAACATTAATTTGTAGATAAAATGTATACAATTTTTAATAGATAAGCCTTATTGTTAATGTATTACAATATTTTGTCATAAGCGTTCCAACAAGTAACATAGATGATCGTAAAAATATGAAAAAAAATATCTAAGAATTTTTTGCAGACATTTAAAATTACAATTTTGAAGAAATTGGATACCTATTCGATATAAAGTTGGATAACGAAATATAACGAAAAATAATGACAATTTTTATCACACTTGTGATTTTAGTAGTTATTTTGCAGAAATGTATATTTTACATTTTAACAATACCGACTTGTCACTTTTCTTAGAGTATTAATTTCTAAGAATATTTTTACTTTCAAAATATTCAGGCTACTTAGTAATACATATTAATAAGCACTTAACCTCAGGCTATTAATACCACGAACCCACTCACAACCGTTATACAGGTATGACGGTACATTAAAATTAATGTTAATAAAAAATACAAATAAAATAATTTGGTTTTATATTTTAATATATTGTATATCTTATGTCAACAGTTATTAGGGTATCATAATATAACTATTAAAAAAAATAATTATTATTAAAAACACAAATACAATATAATATAATATCCTAAAATATCCCAAGAAATAAATGCTGATACTCCGTCTTTGTTAAGAACAATTTTTCGAATATTTATCGTTTAGTTCAAATGTAACTCATCCATTACATTATTAATGTCCAATGCATTAGGTTTACATTTAAGTATACTACATAAATACCCATCTCAGTGCAGATCATCAATTTTTCGTTACTTTTTGTGGAACTATTTTAAAAGAGTTAAGTAAATTGAATTTACTAGTATTACAATGGATGCAGAATGATATATAATGAAAAAAGTCCAATCAACTGCTGTGTTACTATTTTTACGTTTTGTTTGTGTTTTTTTTTTTTTTGTGTTTGTCTTCTGTTTAAATTCTATATTTCTATGTAGTACCGACCTACGCGTATATACTTGTTATTTCATAATAATTATAATATAGTTTATAAATATACATTGTATAAATATTTGCCCTCGATTAAACAGCACTTTCGTTTATCGAAATGTGAACTTTTAATGAATCAAATGACACCTAGAGAAAGAACGAAGAAAAAACATGCCATAGACACGGTGGTTTAACTTTGTCTACATTTTACGGTTAAACTTTGGATACGCATTATAAAGGTGGACAAATTAATCTATCGATCACAAGAATTTTCAATAAAGGTCGTCGGAGAGCACCGCGGCACGAGCAGTCACTCCCGTCAGTCTTAGTGTACAACGCAAATTACTGCTTATTTGAGCGTTTGAACTGTTTTTGATTATTTTTTTTTTATTCCGAACGAGACAAATATTTATTTCATTGATTTACACAGAGAATATACATTTCGAACAAAAGTTCGTTAGCAATATGGAATACAACTGTTTATAATCTCTGCTTTGTTACATTGAATTAGAATACCCTTGTGTGTATAGTTATAGTATACATTTTTTCTTCTTCAAAGGTTCACTCTTAGGAATATAAACGAAGGTGTGTGCACATAATATATATATATATTCTTGTTAAATATCATTAATGAATATAATAGAATAAAAACCGAGAACTGTGTAATATTCATGTGTACTCACAGTCGCAAAACGGTACCTTTGCGACTTTGTTTCTTTTATCATCTGCATCTCTCGAGGTGTATATATTATAGCGATTAAGGAGATGTATGATATTAAGTTTAGTCACCATAAGCTCCGCACCTGGTATGAAAACGGCGATTATTGCTCATAGAGACCTATGCGATTCTCCAAATACCTGCAGTACTTTGTAAATTAATGGTATTGTATAGAAAGCATAAAATATATAATATAATATTTCGTTCCTAAAACTATACAAAAATACATTTGCAATAACACAAACAACGACAAGCTGCGTTCGATTAAAAAAAATCGATTGGATAATATTATTATAGCCTAATGACCTTGAAATTTTACCACTATCTGCTTCCTCCCCTAAAAAAATAAAACTCGGATCGCATCTTTGATAATAACAATTAACAACATGTAAACGTCGAGCTTCTTTTATCATTAGCATCTCTCGAAGAGTATTATATCGATTTAGGAGATGTATGATACCGAGTTTAATGACCCTTACCTTCCACTCAGGTCATGGTAAGAAAACAACGGTTGTTACTCATATGTACCCACTCATTTTTCCACATATTTACCTGTTTATTGTACACGCATGGCTGTATAGAACTCATAAATATAATATAATATGTTGTTCCTAAAACGTCGTGCAACACGAAAAAAATGTTCGCTTTAACTGCACACAATTAACGATCGACTAGATAATATATTAATCTTAAGATCATGATATTTGTCCCAGGTTTCCCGGAAATCGAAAAATATAAATGAGCCCCTATATTCATAACCAAAATCGAAATATGACCAATTAATATCGTTTTATTCGAAATCAAATAAAATGTACTCACGTCATACATTTGTTCGTCGTATTTATAGTTAGGCAAGGTCAAGTTATTATATTATTATAACTATAGGTGTACGAGTAATCTGAAGGCGAAGAGGTGGGAGGCAGTTGCCTCCTAGGATATTTGACCGAATGAGCGATAGTGTATTTTTATCTTATACATTCTTAGTTTTCCTATGACAGCTCCCCCCCACAAAAAAAAAAAAAAATTACCACAGATTACGCCAATGCTTATAAAAACAAGCAAACTTTGAATTTGTGGCCACAGTATGAACTACTTATGAGATTTCTTGCTTTCAATTTTAAATTCTGAACTTTAAAATTGAACATTTTATAAATTTGTAACAACAAAAAAATGCGCATATTTTCAAGATTATCATGAATTTTGGCAAATTATAAACTTAAAATGAGTACAAAAGAAAATCATGACAATATATTTTCGATATGTTTTAACTGTTATTATAACAATATGTACGAAGCTTTTGTTAATACAAATTCTGTACATTTTTAAATATTTTGACCGAACGAACAATTTTTTTTATTCTCGTAAATAGCTCAAAAAGAGTCAAAATGTATGGCGTATAGGAAAAACAAAAATAAACATATAAACATTTGGTGAAAACGTTAAGTATATGTTTATAGTGTTATTAGTTTTCCAGTTACACCGAAAAAACTAATTCAGATTTTTTCGAAAACCGTTTTTTTCCCCTCCGCGCTTTGGGTACTCCTGAGAATTGACTGTAATCAAATTCCTAAAAAAATATATACCGTTTTATTCGAAATCGAATGTAACGTGCACGTCTCACACACCGATACGTCCTAGTCACTATTCGGTTAGGTCAGGTCAGATCAGGTTATCACATTGTAACGACGGACGGACGGACCGAGCGAGTGTAGAAAAATAATAATTTGAGTAAAAATACTCGCCGGCGGCGTGTTCAGGCCGATTGAGTTCCGGTCGAAACGACTAGAGTTTATCAATCAATTCGCTCGCGCATACTAAAACACGTGTGGTGTCACACTGCCGACTCGCACAGAGTCAAGAGTACGCGGTATACGGTATATATACCAACGTATATGTTGCACGGGCTGCGGCTGGCGGGCTGGTTAATCCCACTGCGACGACTGAATTATATAAACACACACACACACACACATACACATTACATGTACATTATGTGATACCTATACATGTATAATACACACACACACGCGCGCGCGTGTAGCGTTTATACGAGTATGATATAATAGTGCCTAATCCGGGGATCGTCGACGTTTTTTTCGGATTTTTTTTGTTTTTCATTCAACCGTGACACTGATTTCCCGCTCGCCACCCCTAACCTATGGCACGGTCCGGCCGGAAAAGCGCGGAGCGTAACGTTTCGCCAACGATTCACGACGACACACCTGATGGATTTCCAACCCCCGGCCCCGCACCCTCCGCCCTATAACTCGCGTACATTATTATTATCGTGCGTTATGTGTGCAGGGCGTTGTTTTATCATTATTGTTACGTCACGTTTGTGGACGCTCACCCGCGGAGGAAGTGCAACCCGGAAATTGCAACGCACCGAGGGGTGAGAGGTCCCGCGGGATTCGGTCATTATCGGATGCGAGGGGTGGGTGTGTGACAGCATTTCCAGGGCCCGACGCGTATTCGTTGTTTTTGGAAAATATAATAATATCGCCGAGGTAACAATATTTGCTTCCTTTCGAGTGTATATTTCTATATATTTTATCGCACACGCTTGAAACTTTCCGCCTTCTCGCCCTCGCGCATTTCGTTATTATTTTCTATTCACACGTATATTATTACGCAACGCTATTTTCAAAGGATACATAGGTATTTAGAACGATTTTAACCTGTCACGATGTTAAAAATCATCTTCACATTTGTATATGAAGAATAATAAAATTATCGTACAAATGAACGTTACATTATTTGTTTTACTGCGCTCAATCGGGTTACTCAAAAACAACGTCTGTGCTCAATCGGATTCCACCGCTCAAGACTGAATATCGGTACGATGGTACTCAGTGCAATATCGGCTATGACGGTTTGTGAGCGGGTGACTGAACGCTCAGAAATTTGACTCCTTTTTCGTCGTGGACGCCCCACAGCCGTGCCTAGATCCGTTTAACGACAACTATTGAAAGTAAAAAGAAATAAAAAAAAAATATGAAAATAATATTTTAAGTTACACAGCAACTGATCAGACAATAACTTTACTGATGGTGAAATACGTGCGATATATTGATCGACATACGCGTGCTGACTATGTTCGAGTGCTCCACTGTCGAGAATAAATTGTGATTATTTCAACAATATGTCCTCATCCCCACGTTACATAATATTATATGATACCTACTCATTTGTAATATAATGACCGTGCGTGGTCGTGTTTAAAAATACTATTTCTGAAGTACCCACCTAGTGGGGCTTATTAAAAATCTCGCAAGTCTTGTAACGATACGTCGGAGGTTCGCTCGCCGTTCAGTGGAGTCTAAATCGTCCCCGAGTACTTGTAGTTGTGTAATAATACACACGCGCTGAGACTTCATTTCGAAACTAAAACTAATTATCCCGCTTAAAAATACAAAGACGTATTACGTCTTACGGGTTAGATGCGAACAGACTTGCAGGACGGGTCGACAAGAGAACCACTTTGTATCGTTGAAGTTATATATACCCACGTTACGGTTAATGGTACACATACAGCGTATGTCTTACACGCAGATGTGAACCTAACCATCGGTCCCTAAATTGCATAATCAGTTTCATGCTCACGTAAAACGCAAGAGTGTATATCCAAGGTTTTGAATTAGAAATATTTCCATGAAAATATGAACAACATGGATATATTATTTTTTTCATGCATTTAGTTGTCTGTAGGTTGTAAACTATGATTATTGATTACAGTCAAAAAATATCGATATTATATGAATAATGATTTATCTGCCGAGTTTTACGAATCACTAAATTAACGGTCATAAAATATTCGATAGGCAAAAATGGTATTATATTATCTGTAAATTTATCACTTATTATAGTATAGATTATAGTTGGCTATTAACTGTACATAATATTATGTGATCGATTTAATAACCCAACTTTTAAAAATGTCCTCTTGCGGCGATTAAAGCCCAATGTGTATCCAGTATAAAAATAAAACACGTTTAATGCTTTGTGCTTGTTCTTTCCAGGTCCGGCGTTCTGGGGCCTGATAAATCCAGAGTGGAGTCTTTGCAACAAAGGTCGACGACAGTCACCCGTCAACTTGGACCCGGAAAAATTGCTCTACGATCCCAACTTGACCGAACTGCACGTGGACAGGCAGCGGGTGAGTTTGTGTTTAACTAAATTCGGTAACAGTTCAGCAGTTAAATACTTCGCAATAATGTCCGAAGAAACACTTTTAGACTATGACAGCTGCAGATATATTTCAAAAAAGTTTGAAAAAAAAACTCGAGAAATTTTCTTTACTTGTAGATATTATTTTCATGTGTCAACATGTGCGTAGAAACCTTAAGTGTATTAACTGCCAAAACAAAAAAAAATAATTGATTATTATTATTAAACACTTTTTGGCTGTTGAATATAATAGCTTATAAACTAAAGAGAATAAAAACATATTACTGACCACACAACTGTTAATATTAACGTGCTGTAATATTGTCAATTAAAATAAGTGTAAAATAAAGAAAAAATACATAATTATTTATTACCTGAGTAATATCGGTCGTTTCGTTAACATATATATTGTACAAAGAAAAAAAAAATAATTAAAAATAATATTACACAATATATAGATTATTTATGGTGTATTGAATTTTTTTGAATTTGGGTTTTGTGTCATAACTCATAAGCATACAATATTACAGTATAATCGTATAACTAAATAATTATAATATTTGATAGTTGTTGATTCCTTTTTAAGAACCATAAAACACTACTCCAAATGTCTCTAATCTGTAGCTTAGTGGACATTAAACAGATGTTGATTTTTTGTTAAAAAAATAAATTTCAGTAAAATATGTATCATCGACGACCTCCCCCCCCCCCTAAACAATTCTTCTGTTTAATAACCATTACTTATTACACGAGCTATCATTGTAATGGCTACTTTGAAAGAGTATGGTCGATCAGTGATCACTTTTTTTTTCGCTGCAATATACTCGTCGACATGACCTGACCCCCAGCGTAGGTATATATTATGACAATGTTGAACGTTGTTTTTGTTTTTCAGAGAAGTTAAGTTAACTGTGTGGTTCGATAATTATACCTCACGTGATATTTTACAACCACGTACGTGTTCGAGATTCATCATAACACGTCATAATATACCATTTTGTGTATACATTTCGACAATGCTTTTTACGCTCATTTTTTACAACTGTTACTGCAATTACAGTTTGTGACTCATTGTAAAAAGTCCATTTAGCTTAAGTGACACCTTTGTAACTTTTCTGTATAAGCGAAAAACTTTTCAAGGGTTCTATATAGATATAGATTTATACGCATATAAATGTAAATAGTTATTAATTTGTTGACATAATTTTAAAAATACTAGACGAACTTTAGAACCACAAAAATAAAAATACATTTTAGTTCATTATACGTGATGATCAATCATTTAAAACACTATATATCATAACTCATTGGATACGGTACATTTCCAAATGATTTAACATTGGATCCGCATCGACCCAGCTTACACATACAATGCTATGAGATATTATGACATTTGGAAAAAAAAATAAAATGCGAATTGTAATATTTTTATAAGCCAATGGTATGTTTACCATTCACCAATTTCAATCGAAATTCGAAAAATTGCAAACGAACTCCAGCGCGCGCTGTCAATGTGGAATCATTTCATCATATCCAGCACGATGGATGATATAACGCGTGTGGTTAGTCACACAAAATAATAATTTAAATCTTTGCACCATAATTTCGTAACAATAATATTCTCATTGAATACGTTTTACTAAGCTGATGAAAGCATTATGACGTATTGTCGCATAAAATAGTAGGTACGGTTAATATTCGCAAAATGTAATCTCAACCTTTGACTATTTTCAGTGAATTTTTATTTGTACACATTTTTAATGCAATGTTCGCCATTTCTTAGCGTGTCTTAAGTAGTTCTGCAATCACTATAAGTATATTTGAAAACATTTTCATTCGTTACCAGCAGATTAATAATTATCAGGTAGTGTTTCCGTACATCGATTCATTGGTGTACTTTACAGCTTACTGCAGTAACAAACGATGTTTTTATCAGATTCATAGATTACGTAGCTACGTAAGATTATCCCACCTCCGGTACGCCTATTACTCAGACTATTATTTATCATATCAACATTTTTTTTTATTATTATTATTAAATTTAAGCACAGGAAATTACGGCCTTTAGCTTTTGTTAGGATTCAGAGTTGTATTACTGCGGGAGATGGTACGGTCGGTCAGAACACCTGGCGAGGATATTTCACTACGAAAAACCCAGTGGGGTCTCCCATCCGGGAACTAGTGACACCGGCGGCCGGTGCTTGCACTCTGCAGTAACGAAACGTTACTGAACATACAACCACCGTGCCACACCAATCCACTGTTATCATTTTGTATCGTTACAGGTGGACGGTATGATATGCAACACCGGTCACAGCGTTATGTTTTATCTGGAGAACGGCACCAAGAATCACATAAACATCACTGGCGGACCGCTGTCGTACAAATATCAAGTGTACGAGATACACATACACTACGGCCAGCAGGACGAAATTGGCTCCGAACACTCGATCAACGGTTATTCGTTTCCGGCAGAGGTAGGCTGCATTTGTTTAAACGGCGCATAAAAAAATTTTGAATACCCATAGCGATAAAATAACGGATTTGAAAGTAACGGTCATCGAGATAAGATCTCATAAGAATGTAGTATGTTGGGGGGTAGACATTTATTTAATTTATACAACAGACGTTTGTGCCAATTTATCTGGATGAAAATATAATATACAGTCAGTCGATACATCAAATATATTATAAATACGGAATAGTCCAAATTCATTAAAATAAAAACCTAATAATGTAAATTTTTAATTGCAAAAATCATACGTTTTGCCATAAATATAGTGGCCGAGCGTGACTGATGCGTGGCCAGTTTGATCATACCTCTCTTGTTAGTTGTTACACACTACTTGTATGTTTATCATATAGACTAAATGTGCTAATTCGTACGGATTGTTTGTCAAATCGAATTAAAAAAAAAATATATTTAAAATAGTATAAAAGTTTAAATGTTTACACTTGTAAATGGATGTGTGCAAACATGCGATTATCCGTTGGTGCTTATAGTGATAAATATACTACAAAATAACTATAGTGAAACACACGTAGGTAATAAATCCTAGAACAAATTCGTAACTGGTTCTTCATTAACATTGTTAATAAACATTATTACCTCTACTTATTAGTTCTTACTATATTAGTACTTATCGTTGAGTGTATTTATTGTAAATACCTATTATATATTTCACAATATTTTGGGCCTATATGTTATTGACAGAACAAAATAAAAATAAGTCATACATGAAAATAAATAACTAATAGAACATGAAATCAAATAAACAGGCTCTGGCTTAGAGTGATGAACAGCTCTACTCTCTACTACCCTCAATAATGTATATTGCATGTGATAATAAAATCACAATTTTGCCACCAAAAATATGTATAATTTATTTAAATGCGGACATTTAAATATTTTACTAGATACACACACACTAATACGAAATAAGCTTCGAACACTCGATCAACGGTTATTCGTTTCCGGCGGAGGCTTATGCTAGTACAATATTCAACATTAAATTTACGAGCATGTTTTCGAGTTTATCTACCGCGGTAGTAATCATACCGTGTTTGACCTGCGAAAATCATTCGTTCAAAAATCTATACTTACAGTGTAGCATTCAAACAGAGTCTGTCACACGGTCTTTGACGATCGGTTTGGGACCATCACACAATGATAATAATATTGATAGAACTTTAGACACTTATACATAGTCTATATTCTAGTCTCTCGACGAATGTATGACGAATCTATGTTGATCATAAAACGATTTGAATTATTTCATTAACTATAAATATTACCCTGTAAGCTTTTTTATTTATTTTTGATCTGTATACACTTTTTTTATAAGGGACAATAATATGCCAGGACCGACAACTTATATGTGTGGTTTGTGGTGGAAAATTGGATCTAGTCTGTACGCCGAGGGAGTTAGCAGTATAATTTGTCAATACTATTCTAAGTAGTCGGGAAAAAAATGTAAAAGAACTGCGTTACACATGTAAGAGAATTTGATGTTTCACAGTGTAAGTGTCTGAACAGAGCGATGAATGTTTTGGTTTATTATGAAAAGTAAATTTGTAAATCTGTTTGGGAAAGTTTTTGATTGAAAAAAATGTATCTAAGTCCAGTATTTTAAATTTTGTGTTTTTTTTAAATGTAAATGTTTTTTGAAGTAAGACTTATTAAATTGAAAAATGATATCTTTAAAAAAAAAATACTTCGGCTATTTAAAAATTTCCATAAAATATTGTCAAAAAATGTATACTTTGTATACTTTCGTACTTAAATTTTTTTTTACGACTGGATCAAAATTACTTAACAAAACCCATGACATATGAAAAAAATTGTAAAAATTTAAGCATCATGCATTTAACAAATGTTTTTATGGGCAAAATTTGTCCATACAATTTTTCTTTACGGCATGACTAAAAAAATATTGATTAGAACAAAAGCTATTTAATTTGTCGGGTCATTCCGTAGTAACGTGTGTATACGTGTGAGTATGAGTATATACTCAGGCTGATGGAATAATTATTGGATTTATATTTCAAATACTCTTTACGATGTATAATATTGCAACGATAATACACCAATGCCCCTGCTGAAAATCAGATGGTACTTATGTAAGTGTCATAAGACTCTTTGCTCGTAGCAGTTAATGATTTATTACGCTATCGAATAACAAATTGTACTCGCCATTCAACTTAACACACAATCGCAGTTGGTTTTTCGTTCAACATTTTAATTACCAATCAAGTAGGTAGGATTTGATGCGAACATGGCATGCATAATAATTGCAGTTTCATGTTTGAAACGTGTGCCTAATGTATTGTCATGAGTGCAAACAGTATCCAATTGCACGAGAGCAATTTTGCAAAAACATAGCCAACAGCGTACCTAGATAGTGAGACGGATAATTTTTTTTTAATTTTATCTAGACAATATATATTAGCTGAAACTCGAAATATTTTTTTAGCTAGTATTTATCAGAAGGCTAAAATTAGTATGGATAAAAAAAAAACCGTTTATAAATTGCATTTGTAATATAGCACACATTTTGTTACAAATATAATAATTTTTCGAGGAATGTAGAAAATATGAGAAATAAAAAGAAAAACGTAACGTATGCCACGTCCTTAGAATACTCCAGGTCCAAATCTAGACAACGAAATCAGCACAATAGAATTATCAATAGAATCAAAATATTAAATTCCATTTATCCAACTATATTACAATATACGCACTTAAATATCTAAGTATAAAACTGTAAACTTTATTTTTTCTTCTCTTTATAGATTTTGAGCAATGTATACGTAAATATAATGCTAACGGCCTTAGTACTTGAAGCAGAAATTATTATTATTTCATGATCAATAAAAAATAAAAATAAAAATATTTAATTATATTGAAGTTTAAATTTTATACTCGTAATTACTTGTGTCTTAAACACGATTATCCATCGGTGTTTACAGCGAGAATGAACAATAAACTACAAAATAAGTATTGTAAAATACAAGACGTAATAAATAATATTATACATAAAGTAACTGTAATAGAACATAAAAGTTAAATCGAAAAAATATGCTATTGTTTAGAAACACGAATAACTCCCCCCCCCCTCACGACAAAAAAAAAAAATATTGTATCATAATAAAATTGAAAATCTTTTCACAACAATTTTCTTATTACCTAATGAATAAATGCAGATAAAAATATACTTTAAAATATTTTCATCTCTAAATTATGATAAAAATCAAAATACCTATATTCATCCAGATATCGCAGGATACTGCATGGAAGCAATTTTTCGAGTCCATTTGGATGACCGTACGTAATGATGATACGTTCACCCACCATTATGACAAATAAAATAAAATGGTAAATGGTGTAATAACAAGTACAACGATAATATCACCCGTTGTTCGTACAAAAAAAATCAAATCTCGAGATGTCACGTGATTTCCAACACGTAACAACGTGGCAACTTCCTTCAATCACTGCAACTCTTCACGGCATAGGGACGACCTTTTTTCTCTCCATGCAGAATATCGGGAATCTGGAAGCTGGATTCGTCGATACGGAAACAATATCCACACTTTATCCGGTGACTGACATTACATCGTCATGATATTATAATACCACCTGCAATATCGGGTTTCAAAAACACGATGTGCGTAAGTACCTCGGATCATGTACAATGGACGGAGCCATTCCCATATCGGCCGTGTAAACAATTCCAAGCACATATTATAACCACCGAGTCTGACATCGATGTTTGATGTGCGCATGCGCGAGGCTAGCCGTCGCATATTTAGTCGCTGATCTCCGATTGATAAAAAATGTGCCACGGTTAGGCATGCGCACATCAAACGTCAATGTCAGACACTCGTCGTTTATATCATGTGCTTCAACACGTCGTGTGTCATGGCTCCATCCATAGTATATTATGATCTGAGGTGCGTACAGTACTATAATGTCTGCGTAACCATAATGATAATAATATCGGGGTAGTGTACACCTGCAGTGTTCCTACTTAAGCACCGTTGCTCCACGTCGATTATTTGATCGATTCTCGGGCAGTGGCCGGATGTTATACGCGTAGTAAATCCTGTCAAAAATTAATATGTTAAAGATTTAATTTATTAATTACAGTAATTTGACCGAGAGCAGTGTGTATATCATCGTCTATAAGACATTGTAATCTAAAGAGAATAAACATAAGGAGACGATATCAGAAAAAGACTATCAAAAAATATCAAAACACGAATAGGTGTTAATGACTATTAACACCACCTAGCTGTAAGTGTATTTGGTAGGCTGTTGTTTTTTTTTGGTATTTTAATTTCCAAGCAGTTTTCGTGCATTTTTTAATTGTAATACTTTCAATAATCTTAATTTATTATAAGTTTATAAAAACAAGACAACGACATACGGGTGTGACGTCCCCTTGTTGCTATTACTATATTTTTCATTATTTCGTATAGTGGAATTGAATTGAATTTCCTCTGACGCCTTAAAGTATGACGTACCCGACTGACTTGTTAGTAAAACTACAAACACGAATGATTTGTAACAATTTCTTGCATAAAAACACGGATTAATTATAATTGGGGAAACGAATAAAATATAATGTATTAATTAAAATTGTAAAATATTCTATGCTATAATCCTACTAAAACTATTGGAAATTCAAATTGAAGTACATCTTGTACAGCTTAAATATTTATTTAGTTCGGCCTTTTGGTTTACTTCCGAAATATTTCCAATGTCATCAATTTATTTTTTGTTTTTGTGCACTTTATGTGTTATCACTAAAAATAAAATGTAGGTCTACTTGTGATTTTTCTTTTAAACTAATAACTAATAACTACTGCAACTATTGAAAATTAAAATTAAAACACAATTATAAACTTAAGTATTTATTATTTTTAGTTTACTTTTAAGATGTTTCCCCGTTCGTTACTTAAATTGTTATCAGTGTTATAGGCATGTGTTGTAAACATTAAACAAATTAAAAATAAATGTTTCATTTGAATTAATTTTGATTTGTGCATATTAATAACATTACAGCTAAGTAATCTTGTCAAGGTTTTGAGTAATGATCGTTTAACTAGCATTTTAAATTTAAAAAAATTTTAAATAATGAAATGTATTATATTATGTTTACCTATAACTTTTTACGTAAACACTTTCACCTAATTATTTATTCCATTTTTTTCAGTCAAAAACCGTAGGAAAGAAAATATAAATTAAATTTTCACAAACCGTTCGTGCTTATAGTGTTGCGGTCATAGCAAATTTGTAACGTCATATTAATTTAAAGTACCAACTGCGGTGACAATGCTGACAAATATAATAACTAAAACAACAATTAGTGGACTATGATTATGACGCACCTGTTTGAGGTATTGTTGTTATACCATAAACAAAATGTGATCAAGTATTTTTAAATATTAATAAAAAGCTAACAAACTAATGGTTTCGACATGCTTAAAAATAAACACTTTTTTAGTTCAATAAATTTTATATTGAAATATTTATACGTTATTCGAAATTAAATAGGCACTTCAAAATCTAAAATAGCGAAATACGTAGGTTATATAATTATACAATTTAAAGTGTTTATTTTGTACAGGTGTCCCTAAATTAAAATTATGTTTTTTCGAAATCTGAAATGTTAGCATCGTTCCCGCATAATCAAATGTCATAATCAAACCATTCGTGCAAACGTCTTATGGTCGAGGTGAATAAATGAATAATTAGTAAAAGCATAATATCAATTTAAGGTACCTACTGCAGTGACAAATATAGTTACTGGCCGTACATCATTTGCGCATAGCCTGTTTACCTGCACCAAATTATCGTACATCAAATGCTCATCAATATTCTGAGCAATAGAAGAGAGTAAAAAAAAAAAATACCATACAATATATAATATTTATGGATGCTGAATAACTTAAGATTTTTAAGTTTAAAAATAATGAAAACACATGCGTTTACATTTTTACTTTTACAACATTTTAATTTAGAGGTGTGTACATTTTAAGATTAAAGTTAGAAAACCACTTGAGCTTTTGGGTGTACCCCTAAATAATATTGATGCGCAAACGATGTACAACCGAAAAATCGAACGATGCTCAACTGTCTTATAAAAAGGTCAAAATTAACAATATGCGCAATCGACAACCGGCGATAGTAATTACAGCAAAAATTGAACTACGATCATTGCACGAATCTATTTTCGATAATATTAGTGTACATCATCATTGTGGAAGGGTGATTGTGTATTTTTAAATATATACATGAAATGCTGCAAACAGGAGATTGGTGCTACAGTCTTACGGCCCAGGCGAATAATTATGTGTTCATACCAATTCAAGGTACCGCGGTGACGAATATAAATAACAACAACGGTGAAATACGCACTAAAACGATGACGTACAACATAATATACTCGTCTATATAGTATAGATTTTACTCATGCACATACCGTATGTTATTAAAGGTACCACTAGAAATATGTAATTTTCAACCCGACATCGAGCTGTACGAAATTATTCCGAAATACGAGACTTGGCAATCGAAACGACGATAATGACGATATCGTAACGTTATTATTATCATAATTATTAAACTCTATATCATCAGTCTGCGACGATTCCACTGCACCTTCGTGACTTCCGAGTTCCAATCTCGGCCATTTCGTCCCCTACGCGAGCGTGTTTTGTGCTCAACGCAATCGTACACTTCGCAAAGCCACCCGATCGTGTGATTTTCAGCTCAAAGCGTCGTACGTATTTATATACGTCGTATATTATAGAACGGTGTGGTTCCCGAACTTTTTTTTTTTTTTTAATTTCACGACACGCGAAAACCGTCGGTGAAAATTTGTGCCGCGAAGAAAAGTTTCGTGATTTATTTAATGCTTTTTGATAGGACACTAAATTGGGCGCGGTATAATAAAGTTTAACGATTCGAATGACGGCGGTGGTATTGGAATCGATTCCGTCCGTCGTCGACGTAATATCATTATTATTATTATTATTATTATTATTATTATTATTATATTATATGGCCATTGCCACTCTCGTGTAACACGATGACATTATACATTGTAATGTAGTAATATTATCGTTTTCGTAATTTCGCATCAATATTATTTCATTTCTTTTTTTTTTCTTTGCCTACAGCTTCAGATATTCAGTTTCAACTCGCAGCTGTTCGCCAACTACTCGGACGCGGTGCAGAGATCACATGGCATCGTCGTGCTTTCGTTACTATTACAGGTACTGCAATGACCTACATATAATTGATATTATTATTAGTATTATTAGTTATATTAGCATTATGGTTATTGTTGTAATATTTGTATGATATGACAACAGTCGACCGTGTGGCTGATTTCATCAGACAACATATAACGATATTTATATTTATATTAATGTTTAACTGCTCACGATGATATTATTTCATATTTTCATCAGAGAAATTCGTATTGTCAAAGGAGGGCGCATTAACTACTCAGTCAAAAAGTTTAAGTTGAGTTAAAATATAATTTAGTTTTTAGCTCTTTACGATATCAATACAATTCACTAGGTACTTACTTTTAAATGTAGGTTTAAATATTTTTATTGATGACATTTTTGGTTTCAGCAAAGTGATAATATTAGCCTAAAAATTAGGCTAAATATTGACTTATTTTTTTTAGCCAAAATAAAAATAATCTATCGAGACAAAGTTAAAAATGTTCTTGCATTTTTGGTTTCTACATCAAACATAATGTACACAAAGGGTATAAATACCAAATAATCTAATAATGTACATGTAGTAATAATATTAAACCTAATATTTCTTTTTATGTTTCTTGATAAGGGATCGTGTTTGGTGAACGATCGTGTGATTACCTTAACTTAACTACTTAACTCGAGTCAATTATTTATTGCATATTATTTAATTAACTTGCCCGTCTTTGCACATTGTGTAATCGAATCAGTCACGAAAAATAAAGCCAACGCAGAAACGCGTACTATATCATATTATTATAAATTATTGTAATATGCACCATGCGCATCCACGACGGCGGAATAATGTTTCGCAGTTAGTCATGTTGTAACAATAAACGGTGAAAAATCGCTCGGCCTGTCCGTTCGGATGCTTCTATTACTTATTATTAGGGAACGGATTTTAATTTAAATAAATATTTTTATGTTATAATAGCATCGGAAAGTTTTCGATATATGCATACGTTTCATTTAATTTTAAGTAATCTGATGCTAATTTTATTTTAAATATATTTTCAAATGTTTCAGAATAATTAAACTATTAATAAATACATAAATTATGTAATATTGTGGAATTTTCGTGTATATTTTAATTATTTTACGAATAAATATACGTATTCCGTATTATTGAAGAATTTCCGTTTTTATTTTAGTATTTTGCGATGCGATTAGGTCTCTGTACTGTACACCTTTGACATCAAACGACAATCTAGTTATCTAGTTATCTTAGATAGGATAAGTTATCTAAGTAGTAGGTAGTAATTTCAGTATACGAGTATATGTTTTCTGTTTTCGATCAGTAATCGTATGAGCGTTATTCGATCACGTTATTTTCGTATTGTGTCTGTTTGTGAAGTTTGTATGATATAATAGTGTTAACTATTTAAAATATGCCCAAAGTAGCTCGCACAAAAAGGTCAAAAGCTAGTATTTATTTGGAAGAATTTCCCAATGAAACTTTTAGGAGTGATGGACAAGTTTTATACTGTCAGCCTTGCGATAAATCAGTATCTGCGACCAACGTGGTCAAGTTATTTAGCACATCTATACCAGTAAACATAGAGGCAATAAAGAGAGAAAGCCTATATTTCAACAAAATTTTATTTCTACATCATCTGCATCTACCAGTAGTAAGTCGGTTTTTAATGATGATTTGTGTCGTGCCCTTGTGCGTTCAGACATTCCTCTTTTTAAATTAAAAAATGTTGCATTTAAAAATTTTATGGAAAAATATACTGGTCACAAAATTCCCGACGAGAGTACACTTCGAAAAAATTACGTTAGTGGGGTCTACGAAGAAACTATTTTGAAAATAACTGTTGAGCTCATAGACAGTAAAAATTCGCAAAAAAATTTAGCATTTATTTCGACTAATTTTGGATTTTTAGTTGATACTATTTCAAAATTAGAAACTTCTAAAATGCCGCTAACGGAGAGCTTAGAAATAGTTGATAATGCCATAAAGCAATTAGAATATGTTCCTGGAGAAATTAGAGTTTTAACCAATTCAAAATTAAAAAATGTCTTGGAAAAGCACAGGATTTAATATAATACTGTATTGTCAATAAGAGACATACTATTAAACAAAACTCCGAATAACAATAATTATTCAGAAATGTAATACACTCCAAAAGAAATATTGTGTATAAAATATGCGCCTGTCACCTCCGTCGATATAGAGAGGTCATTCAGCCGTTGCAAAGCAATGTTAAGACCGAACGGCCGCCACTTTACATTTGAAAATTTCAAGCTATATGTTCTTTCTAACTGTTTCTCACACAAAGACTATGATGATTCAGAATACATTTAAAATTTTTTTTTTTTTAAATTAATTATTTAATGTTATTTTCAATTTAAATATTATACATTGATAAATAAATATTTATTAAGTAAAAAACAAATATATATTTAAATATTTTTGATTTTATACTAAAATAAAATCCGTTCCCTAATTATTGTTATCGTAATATTATGAAATCGTGCAATTCTGAGCGGAGAGCTGAACTTTGCAAATATTGTCGTCGTATATCGAGGAGTAAAGTATTCATTAAATTGCAAACGCGAATAGATGGACTAGTTGGAGAGGGCTGCTTACTGTCGGAAAATAATAATAATTGATCGGACCGTCATGGAAATTCGCAAAACATAATATTTTGTTTGAAAAGTAATTTGATACTCGAAAATATTTACGTTTGGAAATCCAACAGTTGAAAAATATAAATTTGGAATCGTTTATAATGTTATTTGGAAAAGTAGTATTTTGCTGGAATAGTTTTAACTCTTTTTAGAAAATTTGGTAATCCGATAATATGCAATGCTGACGAAATATTTTTCACAAAAATAAGTTTCTGAAAAAAAACTTGTTCGCTATAATATTATGTCTATTGTCTAAATATTTCTGTTCCAACAACCAGTTATGAACATGTCTCAAAAAAAAAAAAAGAATAAAAAAAAATGTTTTTGCAACTTGTTTTGAGAGGCTCAGTCGATTTTGGGAGATCTGTACACCCGATAATGAGTACATTTTGTTGGACAATAATTGGTCACAACGTGAAAACTTGGAAAACATTTACATCCGCATTGATTTAAAATTATATTTTACCGGAAACGTATTACTCAAAAACAAATGCAACTAATCGAAGAATATTGGACAGTTATTCGTTTGGCTCCATATTATTTAGTAAAAAAATATAAAATTGGAAATACGCAGTACTATTGGAACTGTATTTTTATTGAATAACATTATTTTGGAATCGTATTTCATTTGAATTACAATATTATTTCAACAACAAATTCTGCTCGGAAATGTAATTTCATGGCAAATATTCTAGACGATATCCATTAGAACACATGCTTTCCTAACTTTTTTGGATCGGTGGCTGTATGTAAATACTTTTTAAATGCATTTAGTTTCGGAACAATTACTTTGTCCACAAAATATAATTCCAAATCAACATCAGATCACTCACTGCAGCACAAAATATGTTGCGATGAGTGAATTTATCAGCGGAAAAAACCGTCTGATTCTTATGGTATTATTATTATTATCAACAGGAATATCACAGAAAAAAATTATGACAGTCGATTCAAGGACATATTTTTCAGTGAACAATGGTATTTTGATAGCTGTCGCTTCTATTATGTGCTGCGAATATAGTGTGCACTGTTATAGTGCATTTAGGAATTGTGAATAACATAGACCATAGAATTGGGTAAACTGTTTTCGTGCTCAAAATCCTATATTAATACTTATGTCCATACATTAAATATAGTAGAGCAATGCCATTAATGCACTAACAAATCATCAAATATGCACTTAAAAATATGAACCCATCGATATTAAACCGTACAAACAAAAACAAAATATCTAACTCAACAATAATTATTATAATAAATAATATTTCCAACTTGATATTATTACTGTAACAATTTATTGTGATTGATAGATAAATATGTTATCGAATTAACATGAAATAAATGAATTAATAGTGTTTTTTTCGCATAAACATTATATCAATTAGTTCATATTCATTTTAATCTATAGTTTATTTGTGAGTTATCTGCTTTGTGCCGTTTCGAAAACTTTTCTTTTTTGTTCATGTCGTCCCAGTTATATGCGTACAGTAAACGATTTAAACTCTTCTTGCGCCATTCATCAGACGGTCTCGTAATGATATTCTATAGACACGACTTCGTTTAATATTTTGGTTGATAATTAACTTTGATTTCGATCTCGCTTCAATCCCGTTCGTCTGAACTGTAGACGAATATAATAATAATAATGAATTTTCGACTTGTACGCTTATCATATCTGTACCCATTGACCGAGCTAGAAATCGATTTCAAAATAATTTTTAGATATAACAAAAAATCGTTAATAATATTCTAAGCGAGTAAAAGTATATCTAATGTAAAAATTCAAATTAATTTCTTTTGATATTCTAAATTTATTGTGAAATTTAAAAAACTAAAATCAATAATTTATGTCAAAATAATAATCTTTTTTATGTTTTCCTACATAAATCGACTTACACTTTAAAATTCTACAATAGGTAACTGGTCTATAATATTGGTAATCGGCTGGCTGTTACCTAACTAATATTTTCTTTTCTCATGCCAGTTTTTATGCCAGTTTCACAGCTGAACAATATGGCACTTAAAACCGCGAAAATCCTGCTCCTACTCTTATGGCTCGTATAATAAATTAAAATTTAAAATTGTAAGAATGTAAAAATGATATTTTAAATTAAATAATTATCTTTAAAACATAATTAAAAATCAGAAAACACTTAAATCGATATTGTTCGACAGTAAATATATTAAAAAAATAAATGTATTATTTTAAATTTCAATCAGAAAAACTTATAGTTCAGCAAAATTGAAATTAAAATTAAAAAACTTAATGGAGCTGTTTTCCAAATAACAACCCCATTTCATACAGTATAATATTTAACAAATAACTTTTCTGATAATGCGAGTTATAACAATTAAAATTCGGAGAAGTAGTTATTGAGTAATCTAGATAATGAGATTGGAAGATATTGGGTCTATGACAATTTGAAAATGTTAGTAACTTATATTGTGCCATCATTATGTATAATTTATAAAAATGGTACAAGTATATTAAATAATAGATCCAAAATGTATCTATTTTATTTTTTTACAAAATCATTTTTAAGAACTATTATATATTATTCTTAACATTAACATTTTAATAACTGAGAAACTAAATGTTCGAATTTTGAACTAGATATATCAACATTTTCTAAAAAATTATCAACTAATTCGTTCACATTCATAAAGAAGGTTTTGGTTTGAAAAACAGAAGTATGGTTCTGATTCGAATTCACATGACCGGTCTATGAGTATAAATATTCTGTAAAATAAACGACTTGATCATATTATGGACACACCATCAATCGTAATGAGATTATGGTCTATCGCTCGTGGCCCAGAGCGTATAATTTCGTGTCATCGCAATCGGTCGCGACTTGACTTACGATATCACTCCCCCACCCCACTAAGCATGAGTGTTCAAGCATATATAGGCTCTATATTGTTTCAGATTTTATTAGGTAGAATAACTTTGATGTGAAATCTAGTCGATGTTTGTACATCATCTATTTTGGTGTTCATTCATATGATATTCGAATGTGCTGTACAATCTTCAGGTTTTTTGTTCGGCGGTTCTACAACGATTAGGCAGGGGCGGAGGGCTTAACCCCCCTCCCCCTTGACGCTTCTAACTATGCATACAGGTATCTTTGCTGTGCCCTAGAAGTACGCTAGGTTACGGAATAATATGCATCTGTATCGTGGGTTCTACATATCATTATAACTATATAGATAATCTTTTAGAGTACGTTTGGAATAAATTCTGGGCATTATTTGGGAGTGTTGCTTGTGTATGAAAAAAAAATTGATCACTTGCCACAGAGTCATTCTTCAATTCTTGCACCTTACCCCTTCTCCACCACAGCTTACTATGATGATGTGGTTTGCCAACGTAGAACCACCTTCGTCACAAGCATTACGCCATAAAAATATATTACTTCTTCACTATACAACTAGGAAGGTGTACTTTCTTATATTTTTTCACCAAAATTATCTCTTACTAATGTAAAATTGATATTTTGTCATCGAAATTTCTAAATTTTAACCATTGTGGGCTAACTAAAACAGCCCTTGGTTATTACATATTATAAATAAAATAATATTTGTGGCCGTGTCTTTCTCGGATCCGATTTGAATTCACAGGGGCCGGTCTACTCAATATATCCATTTATTTAATATTTATATGATTATTATAATATATTATTATGTTCTATCGATCATCGGCTGTCCAGAGCGTATAATTTCTCGTCATCGCATCTGCTGGCTACGAGTACGATTCACGTCCCCTTAATATTTATGGATATTGGATACATAGGTACTATAGTGTCCCTTTGGCTACAGTAGGTGTTGTAACATGGATTTTGAGTTTTTGATTTCACGTGCACCTTCGGGTGATGGACAACGATGACGAGGGAAGATGCGCGGGATGGAAGGGAGGAGGGACTCAGCTCCGGGGGCGGCGAATATGCACGGACAGGACACGCTAAAACCGCCGAACCGGAAATAACGCTTTAAACCGTCGGGCCCTTCCACGCCGCCCGACCGCTTCCACCGTCCAACCCCCCCGCTTATATAACCACTTCCGGCTCGCGTTCGGTCGATTTAATTCGACCGAAAAAAAAAAATACACACATAAAATATATCGACTACACCGACGCGGTGCCCGCAGACACTGTACTATTTTACGTACATATTATTATTATGTCACACGAGGAATCTATTATTATCCTTTGAGATGCACATTTTCAAAACCCTGCACATTATATTGAAAATCTGATGCTGCAGCGCGTAGGAACTGCACTTTTCGACGCTATCACTTTCGGTTTGACGGCCTCACGATGTTAATGGCTTTGTCTGATGCATCGCGACCAATCGTCGTCGACGGTCATGTCGCGGCCATTCGAATATGGTAGATATTACCAGTCCAGTTCATATTGACACTCGGTAACCTTTACAATTTAAAACAAAAAAACAAAGACGCGCAGGTAGAGTATGTCTTCTGGTATAGTGGCTCGCTGTAATGAAGTTACAGTGAAATGAATGAGTTGAATTTACATTTTTAATTTTTAATTCAATAATATATTCTCATATAATATACGCGCGAAATCAATTCTGACCCAAGTTGTTCTGACTTCTTTTGGTAACCGCATGGGTACCAAACAATTATTTTAATATTAATACTAACAATTCAACAAATGTTCATATTTTTTCCACCATTTATTTTATTTTTAAAAGTACTGAGAATTTTCAATTTAAACTTTTTAAAATTACCAACTATACACAATTTTTACCGGAAACCTCCATCGAATTTTATGATCAGAATTTTTTTTCTTACTATAAAAAGCGTTTCCAAAAAAAGTCACACCCATACGCATTATCGTAAAATCAATTTATTGTCACAGTTCTGAAAACGGTAGGTTAACCCGTCCACTTCTTCTTGACACTCGATAACAATTACGGTTTTCTTCTTTTAAATAAGAGATCAATTATTAACCTTGTCCGGATACAATTAAGTAATACTGCTGCAAATTGTTGCCTGATTAAATATTTGTTCCTATATAAATTGTGTGCTATTTAATGTTTCAGCTTAATTGCACCAACCATAACCACTGCTTCATATTTTTAACTAAAATATTATATTTCAAATTCAAATGCACTCGAACATTCTTGGTGGTGTATTTAAAAAATGTCATCACAAAATAAATTATATTATATTCTAGCGTAGAAGCGGCGTATTTGGTGTAATATGATACTTCCGTAAATTATGTAGCCTACCAGTGAAATTTAAATACAAAATTAATACGCTTATCTTAAAAAAAACCCTGGCTACCGCACCGTCCAGATCTTGACACAGATACTTATTAAAAATTCTAATTATCTAATAATTGCTTTATTATTGGAGTTAATCAATATCGTTTTACGAACGCTTTTAATTTGACAACGTTGTATTTTTACAAAAATCCAATTTTAAATGTATAGGGTTTTTTTTTTTTTAATTTGAACACTTCAATTATTATTTTGTGATGAGTAAAAAATGCAATGGTGATGTGCGTGTACGATAGTCATTTTCAGAGTACAGCGAAAAACGTTATCTCGATTCCCAGCTATTAGTTTATTACGAAACTTTTTAATACTTATTGATAAAAACTAAAGTAAAACGTTAAGTATTTTGCGTATTTTACAGGGATCATATTATTACAAGGGTACATACTTTGAACGAATACACGATGATTTCGTACCCACCGTACGTACCTTATTTGTATCGTACACACTTTCACCGTGTACATACTATTGATGAAAACTAATGAACGCAAAGTGTTATACGTATTTTTTACCATTTATTATATTGATTTTCGGGCTCTTTAAATAGATACATTATGATTTGTAATCAAATGCATATGCATCCATAAAACAACACACCGCGTTATTAAAAAAAATATGAATGCGTCGACAGAAGCCGGAGCTAAAAACGCTCTCTCGATTCTTAGCTATTAGTTTATAAGTACTACTGTTTAATAATTAATGATAAAAACTCATTAGCGATAAGTATTTTAAGCATTTTTACAGGGACCATAATATTGTTGTACATGGGTAATTTGAATGATTACACTATGATTTTTAATCGTATCTTGCATCTATCAAACATTCAAGCATACTGAGTTATTACAAAATATGTGAATGAGTCGACTGAAGTTTTAAGTACGTGTTGGTACCCACCAATACATCCTATGAGAACTCGCAGGGTACCATAATACTGGTATTGTATTGTGAAATGCTCAATGGAAATGACAATGTTATATGGCCCATTAAGCACGGCAATTATTTAATTTATAGCTATAAGTTCTGAGCACTTGAGAAACCGAATTTCTCATGATCTATATGCTGCCACGCGAGTACATTATGACATCGAAGCTGAAAGTTTTAACAGGATTTTAATGCGTTTGTATGTGTAGTGTTTAATATATAATATGTATATTATGTTTATGTGGATTTAAAAGGATAATAATATTTCAACTTTGAAGTTATTAATTTTGTAGAAACAATGTCTTACAAACACATTAAGTTTTTAAGTTTGGGAACTTAACAACGAAATTATTTATAAAGTTAAATCTAAAATCAACAATAAGCTTAATGCACATTATGCGAGTGCTCGTCTGTATTCTTTGCGAGTTTATTAATTCAACAGATACGTTATCCATAACTATAAACTATCAGCCGAAAGAGGAAACAATAGTGAAATGTTAAGTTGTTAGAATTAATTAAGTTTGAAAGGAGCAGAAAAAAAAACAACTTGTTGTAAACGATACAACAGACAATTTGATATTTCACATGTTTCCGTTTGTAAGTCTGTTAACGATCCAATCTTGTTTCCCAATAACGGAAGTATATTATAGGTATATCTCTATAAAAGCTAAAATGTTGTGCTTTAGGTACCTATACCTACTATTATTTTCAGGGCTTGCAAACTTTATAATAACGTTATGATTATGACGTTATATTTGATAAAAAACGATTGAAATTTGTAAACGTAATTATAACGGAAAACGATAAACATAAATAAATAAATAAATAACACAACACAAAACGTAACGTTTAATAAAATATATGATATATCATTAAACAAAACATAACGCAAAACGGTATATATTGTATTCAATTAAACGAAATAATTAATTTCCAATTATTTAATAATACTTAGTAGTATTTAATTATTTATTCAATCCAAGAATTAATTTTATTCCGTATTCAGCCTATCCGGTAGATCCTGTATTATATATTATTTTAAAACTTAATAAGAAGGTATTAATAGAATAATTTAATTACCAATAGCTAATAATAGTGACACTCTGATAATATTGTACTGTACTATCTGTACTACAGTCAAAATGTATACTATTGTGTTCGGTGTTCAGTTTGCTCAGATTTGTTCAGTCATCACTCATCAGTGTTTGTCTAATTGTTGTCAAATGTTTAATATTTATATTTTATATTAATATAGTATTAGTTTAACCCATTTAATAAAATAAATAAAATAAAATAAATAAAATTATACAATACCTACTTAAAACTCAGAATAGGGAAATTATGTTCCCAAAAAAAGGTCATGGTCATATACTTTTAAATTACGGCCTGTGTACTTTTAAACAGGTATCTAAATGCTTTTACATTTTAAATAACGATGAACGCAAATTTTATACAACGTTTTAATTCTGAATAACGATAAACACAAAATTTGCGTAACGTTTTGATTGTAAATAAAACAAAACAATTTTTTTTTTCAAATGCTAGCCTACCTATAAGTCATTAATAATTCCGATGAAGTGTATCATCGAGTCAAATCTCGATATTCCTTAAGTTTGCACGAAATTTGTTCCAATTTAGGACTTATAATAAAAAGTATTTTCCAATAGAACTTATAGTTTGTATACATAACGGATGCCCAAACTTTTTTTGATCAAGTTTCACTGAGAATACAATAATTTTAGAGTAAATATGTATTTGGGTAGAATGCACAATTTCATTTTTAAGTCTTTATAACTTACTAATAAGAAGGTTATTAGGCCTACGGCTAAGTAAATTGTAAAAATAATTAGCTTAATTATTAAAACTAGTTAGATGATTTAGTGGTTATTATAATTTTTCCACCTACGAAAGATACTCTTAAATCCATGGAATACTTGCGAATTTCAGTCAGCTTCTTTCCCAACGTCACGAAGTTCATGGTTGCTTGTAATGATTTTTATCATCCAGTGTAAGTATTCGTGGACGTCTATTATGGTAGACGATTCCGAGATTTGAAAACTTTCAGGATTTAGAGTACCAACTGGGCAAACCGCAGCACAACATACCGTCAACTGCTAGAAATTCGGTGTTTATTAATATGTAACAAGCTAATGGTTATTATTGTATTATTACATAATAGTTAAGTAGTCGGGTTTTTTTTCCATGAAGAGCAGACACTCCGAATTCATTAGATCACGTTTTGGCGTTTTCGACTGTTCCATGCCATAAATCCAACACATATTGTTTGTCCCCACAACAAACCAACAACAGTTGTACATACTTTCTACTTACTAAAACACGGAAAATATAATATTATTGCACTCGCATATTGTTTAAACATAATATATAAAATATCAGAATGTTGTGGTATCAATGTTTAGAATATAATAATATTATAAGAGAGAAAATATGGAAATAATAGTTTTTGACCAAACACTGGCGTAGTATTGGGAGTGCTAGAGTAGGGAGCTACAACTCAAACTCCGACATTTTAAGAAAATTAAAAAATTTGTTTATGGTTAATAAAAGTTATTGCAAAATACAAACTTGTGTTGTCGTTAAGACGTATAAATTCGAAAAAAAAAACTTTGGTAACAGTATGCTAAACTTATGGGAGACCTTAGTTAAGACAACTCTGTGTAAACACATCATTCAGCCCTCCCCCCCCCCCTACGAAGGACAAATCCTGGGTTTTCGATACCACAACTTTATTAAAATGACTGTCATTAGAATGATCAAAATTTAATCAACTGTGACTATAAAAATATTATCATCGTTCAGTTCAGCCGCCGCTTTTTGGACAGCTTTGTCAAATTGTTTTGCAATAATAACGTTGCCTATAAAAAATGTTGAACTTTTTGCTATTTTTTTTTTTTTAGACGTACCGGCATACCGTAAACAAACCGTGTGAATAGGTTTGTTGTTTAAATAGCTCAAAATTAATCAAAATATTTTAAAACCTACACTGTGTGCATTAATACAAATGTCATGTTCCCAAATATATTTTAATTATAATGAAATAACTAAAGACGTTAATTTTCCTTCAATTATATATTTGTTATCAAAATTTAAACTTAATATAAAAAATAAAAAAAATTCAGAGCAGGTATGTATTTAGAAACTTTAAGGTCACTTTAAAAAAAACTCAACGTGCAAAATGTATTAAACTGTCAAACCTTAGATTTACAATTGTATGCATTTGTAACTAATAAAAACTTTTATATTCAAGCTGTTTTACCATTAGCAAATTGTTGTAATCAATATTTATAAAACAAAAAAAATTAAAAATGTCTACTGCAGCTCAGAAAATATCAAAAGTTACTTAAGCATATAATATAATATATTTTAATATAATTCTAATAAAAACATTCAGTGAACATCTCAAGTGCTTATCTCCGGTTATTGATTTTAGAAATATAACCAAATAATAAAATCAATTTTGTCAAAAACTGATTGTTCGTAAAAGTTCCAATTTTTTTCTAAAAAAATACTTTTAAACTATCTCCCCCCCCCCTCATCGACTATTGGTGGATTTGGCAGACATGTGACGGACGATTTGATATTTCATGATTTTGAATTCACGTTTGCCGTAAAATGTATTATAATATGGGAACAAATCGTGACCACACCCTCTGCCCCCACCGACGTACACGCATAATATTATTCGCTTTGCATTAATTCGTTGTCTAAAATAAAAATATCGTTCCTATCCCCATATTATAATAGGTACGTATTGTTGCTCCGTAATCCGGGGTGCGTGAAACTGACGTATTTGTGGGCAGGTAAATGTGGAGTAAAAACAATAGAAAAGCATAATCTGAATGCCTTCACAGCCTATTGAAATTAAACGTTATGAAACTGGTACAACCCAATCGCGCGTTGTGTGTGTGTGTGTGTGTGTGTGTGTGTGTGTGTCAAAACAACAACAATAAAACTGCGTTGTGCGATTAATATAAAAGTTAATTTAAACGAACATGTTATTCAGGTAATTTTTTTTCGTTGTTGTTTTTACAGTCTGAAAAAAATACAAAAAATATAGTGTTACGATCGGTGGTTGAAGCCAATATAATAATTAACAGCGACGAAAAAACTCGGTCGGGTGTGGTCGAATTATTCTGCTCACTCGGCAAACGGCTGTATAATGTTACGCGGTGTTTATTATTATGGCAGTACATTTGAGTGCAATGACAAAATATAATTATTATTATCATTACTATCGTCGAATTGGGGAAATGACTGTTATCGGAGCTCAGTGACGTAATTTTGCTGTAATAGGACATTAAAAAAAAATATATTTCAATAGGAGCTGAATACTGAATTAAAGAGTATATTATTTTGAAAAAGATATAATTGTCTACGATTATCTGAGTGTGACGAAAAAAAAATGAAAATAAAAAATTCCATTAGTAATAATATCAAAATGGATAAAAAAAATTGTTTAACAAAATACAATAATATTATATTACTAATCAATTAATTAGTGTTGACATAATAAAGCTTATATTTTCACATTAAATGTTGTTTCTTTTATGTAGATATATTTTAAAATAGGTTTTATAAAGTTGTATTGAAAATGTACAGTGTACACCCACTCGAAAGTTAAAAATTGCACAATACAGTTATCCTCATATGTACCTATATGGTCAAGGGATATATATTTTGTACAGCTACTAAATACATTATAATATTATTATTTTTAATATTGATAGTAAATAATAATATTGATTATTTAACGGATATGCATTGATGTACCTATTTTGACTATACATTACGCCGTGTCACTAAATCTTTGATCTATATTATATTAATAACTACTATTGATATCTTTTGACTATCTCGTTAATACAAACCATGGAATTTAAATAATATTATGTTTACTGCAAACTATGATGACTAAAATGTCTACTTATATTATTTATATTGTAATATTTTGTATTGGTGCTGATTATTAGTTACGAAATATGGTCTTGCATCATTTAGTCAAATTATTTGTGCATTTACCTGCACCCAGAGACAATTTTTGGGAAGAGATAACCTAAAAACTACCATTTGAAAAACTACTTTTCAAAACTCTTATCCCACCCCTTCAACATCATAAGAATACAAGAATTTGTAATCAAGACTGGGACGGGGTCCATTAGTAAGATCCTACACAGAATTTTTTTTTTTTAATTGGGAAAAACAGCGTAGGTACTTTTGAATTTTAAAAAAATATGTACAATACATAGTAATAAAGTGAAGTATAAACCACTGTAACGAGAATCGCTTACAACGGGATTACACTGCTTACAACGAGAAAAACGCTAGGTCCCCGGTACTAGCCCGTATTATTGTATGTTAAAATATACGTTTACAACGAGTTGTGGTTATAACGAGTTATCGTGTTAACGAGTAAAATACATCGAATTATAGAAGAAATGTTCGGTTATAATGAGCCGGTCGCTATCTTTTTTTTGTGATATAAATATTTATGTCAACCTGCTCGTTATATTTTGTTGATATACACATTTTAGCTTTGATTTGAAATCACAACATCGGTTTTGGGAAATTCCACCCCAGTCATCAGCCGATATAATACTGAATTGAGTTCTGATTGCCTTTCTAACGTTGGGCCAACCCCCCGAGCCGGTTACTGTGATGATTGACCGGTTACAACGAATGCCTGTTTTAACTATGTATAACGAGCTACCGGTTAGATGCAATGAAAAAAGTTTGGTGGCCCTTGAAACTCGTTGTAACCGATTTCAACTGTTTATTAAAAAATAACCCCTCCCCCTGTCGGAAATGTTTTTATTTACCTCATTTTAACTTCTAACTGCCTATGACACAAATGACATTCAGATCAACCACGCTCTAGTAGATCTACCCTCTATCTACCCTCTATCGCCTTCCCTATAATCACCTCAACAAAATGTTTTTTTTATTTTGTTAGTATTAATTATGTCGGACCATCATATTATTATTGTATGGTGCATAAATGTATTATACATTTATACGAGATAGTGATTATTTGCTATCACACGAGCTAGGATTTAATGACCTAAAAAATACACAAAAATGCAAAAATGACCTAGAAACTCTAAAAAATGAACTTAAATGAGCGAAAACAATTTAATTGTTATTAATTATTAATTATTATTTTTTCATTTTTATATTACACAAAAAAGGTGAACATTTGTTTCAAGAAGTAAATATAACAAATGTATTCAAATATTATTTTATTTTATTAATTTTCTCGATTCGCCGACGGGCGACAATAATTTTATCGAAAACTGGTATAACAGCAATAATATTATGCTATGTTGTCGTTATAAGTACAAAGGTACTACTTTCATACGGGTATTAATTGAGATTACCTATACAACACATATTAAAAAAATTTAAAATAAACAAAAATGAGCTTAAATACACAAAATGAACGTAATATTTGTAAAAATTAGTTTAAAAGTGCAATAACATGTAATAACATGAAAAATGCAAAAAATGCAAAAATTACACATTCCAATTGTTATCCCACGAAACAAATTTAATTTTTGATTAGAACTGAATATCACTTAAAAAAAAAAAAAAACGCAAAAGTCATTTAAAACCTAGCTCTAGTTATCACTAATTTATATGCTCTTGAAAGAGCTTTTTGGTCGTAACACTAATACACTATAATTTAAAACCAAAAGGTGCTATTTAAATCTCTATTAAATTATAAACTTATGAATTATTTCGATTTACCACATTTTAAGCCATCATGGATGGTCATGAGCTCAGATAAAATATCACTAATCAATAAACATGTGTTTGTCAAAATGGAGTGGATTTAAAAAAAATCGATTTAGTGCCTCTATTGGTTCTGAGCCCATTGTTTATTACGTTTTTTTTTATTCACAACTGTTCGACCGAAATCAATTGTATTAAAAACACACGATTAGACGACCGTTTTGTTTACATTTTTGTGTGAACGAACAAGCGCGCGTGCTGATACCGGGCAAGAAAAAAAAACACTGTTAAATGACCATTATTACCAACCATTACGACTTCGACGTAATAAAAAATAGGACAAGAACACTGCTTATTATATTTTTTCACCTTATCTACGCGCTTCGGTCCCATTTAAAAAGGCGTGGTGAGTTGTTGTTTAATTGTCCACCTCCACCTCAGACCTTTTTCGAAATGCTGCTAAACGACCCCACGCCGGATAGTATCTGAATATAACATCGCGTCTGCACAAATATTGTTATTATATTGTAATACGTGAGTACCCAATCGCAGATTACGATTGTACGATTCAGCGGGGTGTTTTGATTGATCATCGAAAGAAGCCGAGGTAAACACGAAAAGTATTCAATACCGGTGGGTGAAGAAACAAACGAAACGACGAGAAAAAAATTCATCAGGCTTTATGGTACTGTCCGAAATCGCGTTTTCTCGAGGGACGTGATGAAAAAGGGAGTGGAAACCCCAATTGGGGCTGAGGCGGTTTAAGTATTCATCGTGTTCCGCGTTCGTGCCCGACCCCACTGCCATACAGAAATACAACAGCGATACGTGAGTGACGGCCAACAAACACCACTCGATTCGTACATGTGTGTGGGGACGGGGGTGAATTGGTGGTGCCAGGGTGTTTCGTTTTTTGGTTTTTATTTTAAATGTTTTTTTTTTAATTTCAAAACGCATCTGTCGTCTTGTAGCGAGCTTGGCCCTATGGAGAGGAAACGATATTGGAGTTTCATGGAAGGAAGGAACTACAAAACTTCTATTTCACCCATATTATTTTCTCGGTGACTGCAATATGCACCAGACTCAAATTATTTTAATGCATCCTTCTATTGCCCTTTGCCTCTTCAGCAGTCATTTTTTGACCGACTACCAGAAGTTTTATGATATTTTCTGTTTTTGTCAAAGATGAATTTATTCAGATAGAATGCGATTTAAATCTAAAACATGATTCAATAATAATCAAAAAAAAAATGAGTGCAATGAGTACCTTTGATAGTATGAAGTGAAACTTCTTTACAGAAGTTACGAAAAAAAAAATTACCTTGACGGGTGGTAATCTTTTTTTCGTCGAAATCATGGTCAAATATTAGGTTTGCATTGGAACAAAATAATTATTGTACAAATATTTTCAATAGAAATCAATTTATTATTATTATTATTACCTACACAAAGATAAGACAACGATTATTATTTTTTAACATATAAAAACCATAGTGTCACTTAAAAACATAAACATAACAAACCAAAATTATTAAGAGGACGTTAATACCCGCGTGTGTCGGCTCTGTCTTACAAGAACGTAACATATCAAATTGTACGTTCATCAGATCACGTTTAGCTCTGTTAGCTTAAAAATTAGAGTGAATTGACCTCTTATTAAAATTAAAAGTAAGATTATTATGGAAGGCTTTTCTTCCCTTTAATTTTAAGAAGAAGTCAATTCACTCTAATTTTTAAGCTAACAAAACTAAACGTGTTCTGCTGAACGTAAAATTTGATATGTTATGCTCTTGTAAGATGGAGACAACACATGCGAATATAACGTACTCCTCCTCTTAAGGGCAAATAACATGAGGAAATTTGTCAGGTATGTTCTCCTCGGAGCCTGTTCAGTCGTTATGCCGAAACCAATTATCATAATATCATTATTATAGATTTTCGGACGATGATCCCATCGTAATGGTTGAGATCGTCACGCACGATATTATTATAAATCACGTACGATGAAATATATTGTCCAAAGGACCGAACTCCCGACTGAAGGGCGGACGGAAACCACACTTCTCGTATTATATGATATCATTCGCACACGACAAACATAAAAATAACACTATTATAGTCACACAGATATATTATCTAAATCGTTAGTACGTGAGTTGTACCACCGTCGTCGGTGCAGGAAACGATTTAAATTTAAATATACTTCGGGACGTCCGGTTTTTATTGGCCGTAGCTTATGTAAATTCGCTCACAAGTAAAAGTGTGCATATCTTTACACTGACGACTCCACAACGATAGGTAACTTGAACGCGAACAACACGTGTTTTAAAGTACTAAAAGAGTTAGGAGATAAATTGCGCTGGAACTCAGGCTGGAGCCGATCGCGTAGAAAAATATTTAGTTTCTTCCCAAAACCCACGAAGACCTGGACGACGAGACTATATTATAATATTGTTATGTACTGAAAAATAATGATCGAAAGAGCAATACGATTGCATAGTTTCCTGTTTAACTTGTAACCTATATTATAACAACTTAAACAGACAATTTTAAAATCCTTTTCACTTTGTAAAAAATTCATCAATTGAATATTTTCAGCTTATGTTAAAGCGCAATAAGTATTTTAAATGATGACTACTTAACAAGGTTAACTGGACGTGAATAAGAAGAAGTTTAAAATACTTTAAAAATAAAACGAGCTGGAGCTGATTTCGTAGAAAAAATAGAGTTTATTTCTAAAACCACGAATACCTGGATATGTAAAGAGATTATAATATTATTAATTATTATGCGCTGCAAAATAAAGATCGAAGGAAGATTATAAGTTTTATACAATATACTTTATAATTCATAGAATAAATATAAAAAAAATACGAAGGAATACGAATCAGAGGACGAGTGGTGCAGAGAGTATGTCCTGGAAATCGGAAGTGTACTGATATAGGACAAGATCAAAGAGAAAACAATATCACTGACTATCATCAACCTGAAAATGTTCGTCGATGACGTGGTCGATATAGGCACACGGCTCATATCAAAAAACCGGTAAACCTGCTACTATTCTACCACCTGGAAATAACTTTAATAAATTGGGGTCGAGATCCTAGTTTGGATGACTCAGTAGTTCGGAATACTTCAAAAACTGCATCCCTGTTGTCCAGAAGATGGACAATGAAATTTGAGCAAAACTCACTTGGATGTCACTGGAAATCGTAAAAAATATATATTTTACATTTACTTTAAATATTGTGTATAACAATATACAGATTCAAAAGCGTTTCGATTTGTAACAACAGTATTTTTATACTTTTACACAGGAACATTACGGCATAACACTATTAAAAAAAAAAAAAAAACACTTACGGGCAATGAAAAATGTATCGTATTAACTGGAGTGTAAAACGGACGCGTCCGCTATACAGGGATTGCCACTGGACACGAGGTGGCCTGGATATCGAAATAATAATATGACGTTTTTCTTATATAAATTAGTCTCAATAGTATAATACTTATTCTATATTATTATCTGTTATAAATGCATTTTATAATAATAGTAATTATTGTATTACAAGTATTTTGCAGGGACAACTATAGAAACATTTTGTAAAATATGTATTATTTACGATCGTATTATTGTAAAAGAGTGATCAATATCATTGCTGTAACATTGTACGTCTCGGTGACCACAGTGGTAAATAAATAATTTTAATTCGTTACCACGCAATATTGCGAGAATAGCCACGTTTATGATGCACAGGTTGAATCATCGAACCCTGTGTTCCACCACCATTTTTCATTTTACAACGAATTTATTCAAATTCATTTATTTTTTACATTGTCATTTTACAGACACCGTATTTTCAAATTATTTAGATTTTCTGTACTACCTACTCAATAAGTGTCCCGTATTAATACAAGATACTGTTTTTCAAATGATTCAACTTTTTACTATTAATTATTTAGTGGTTAATTTTTTTGAAATGTTGGTGTATTTAATTTAAAACTCAAAAGCATAATTTTTCAGTTATTCAGTTATTAGATCAATATTTGTAACAATGATAATAGTACTAATACTATTTTTATGATACATCAGATGGATGCATTACCTATACTTGGATTCATAAACTATAATATTGATAGATTAATATAAATTACTCAACATTCTTAATCAATCATCATTGCCCGCATACCTTTCAAACCCGTTATTGTGGACCTGTTAGCCTTAGAACACTAAGTAAAATAACTCAAAACTACTAGTTCGAATTTTTATTTTGAAATTGCAAAATGTTCAGATAAATAGTCTCAAAATAATTTACAGTAAACAATGGTAGTTCTGAAAACTAAAAGTTATTTTATCACCTCGAAAAATTTGAAAACATGGACTTAAAGTATATTCAGAAATCAGATCAAAATTCGAATAAGTTCATCGTTAATTTAAAAAAAATAGAGGTGAGCATACTTTGTGAATCACTCCGTGTATTATTCAGTAGGTATCATATTCGTTAATTACAGTAAATAAATAAAGGTTTTAAAGCGTAAACAATGAATAGCATTTTATTATACGTTTTAGAATTTATCTGTTCATTTTTTTCGGTAGTTTTTTTTACAGATAACCATTCCATTTCAAGCTATTAAATTTAAAAAAACATTTAAAGGTCACTTAAAATTAACTGTTTAACTTAAAACGGAATAGTTTTGAACTATTGATTTTTTTATTTTATCCATACACCATTTTATATTATTAACATAATATATAAGTGTAATAATTGTTATAACAAAGTTTTGATTAAAATAATATTTCTTTATTATTTACTAGTTTCCTACAGTTAAACTTGAAAATATAAAGACGGGATTAATTAAAAACAAAAAAAAAAGAATCTCTGACAATAAAATAACAAGACAAAAATAATAAAAATACAAGTAGTAATTTTAAATTTTTACTACTTTAGAGCGCAAAAAATAACATAAAACCCATAATTTAACATTTTTAATGTTTTCAAAACAAAATATCCTGAAATTACTTAACTTAGAGTTGAGAGAAACACCAAGAACGTGTACCTCGACACGTATTACGAGGTATACTAATTTGGTATATATGTTTTTTTATTATATTTTTTAGCTCTCTTAATAGTAATATACACGATCTATACATATTCGTTGTACTATGCATAAATCATTTTTTGGTTACTGTTAATTTTTACAAATTTTAGTCTTGAGAAAAGATTCGCTCATTTGCAACACTTTCATTCGAGAAATTGTATTTTTGTACTTAGACAATCATGCTAAAATTCAAAACAAAACGCCATACATTAAATTGATAAAAAGATTGTTTGATTATATGAGTAAAGTTAGTCAACAACAATAAATTTAAATGGAGAATTGTTGTGCAAAATTTATAGTTTGCCATATTTTATATCCATCTCATTAAAATATTTAATAATTTCGATATACTATGGTCTTATATTAGTTTATTATATTTCGATTTTGTTTTTTAAAAATATTCATTCTGTTTGGAACAACATTTTGTTATAAAGCTTAATTTTTCTATTTCCTAGCTGGTAGTTAAAATACTTATTCGATTTCCTCAAAGTGTACCTATCAAGTTTTCAGTTCAAAACTGATTAGTATTTGATTAAATAATTAAATTATACTTACATTGTGCTCGAATGATTGTACATATAATAAACATAAAATATAAGTTAGTTCTATATTATATTGAATGAAGTGTTTAGATTCCCATACTTTATATATTGGATGGTAAATAGAAAAACTAAACATTTTATGATTCGATATTTATTTTCGTAGGTAAATATAGTTTGACCAAGTATCTATTTTGAAGTTTTTCAATATCACAGTACTGCGATTATTGTATTTAGATTACAAATCGAAAGTAATATTCTATTAGACCTAGGTTCCTGTTTTTTTTTAAAGATATTATACTACAAAAATATTAGGCGTAATATCTAACACTTGGTTTTGTTTAAAACTATAATATAACGCCAAATACCTGCTATTTCATATTTCATGGATATATAGTTGAACGGAATCAGTTTTATTTCGGTATATACTATATTTTAAAATCGTTAATTTATATATTTAAATAAAAACTATGATGAACCTATAATATAATATGGGTATAGTGTGTATATTATATATATATAATCTTTTTAGGATTTATTTTTCTTAACATAAAAGTGTTTTTTTTTTTTTGATATGTACAACTTTTTTTTCCAAACAATTTTCAATGGGCCTATTTGCATTGACATGGAAACGTAAATGAACAGTAAAAACAAAAACAGAAAAAAAAGAAATTAAACTTCTAAGACACTGTATACCTTATGATTAATATGGTTTTTCTATTAGCCACTAGTTATAACTTTTTTCAGCTCAACTATTAGTATAAATACTAAATACATTACATAAAAAAAAATAATGTATGTGCATTGTACTCGATTATTAACTAAATATTTTTGTAGCTTATTAAAGAATATGATTGAAAGTGATATTCATGAAATTATAAGAATTAAAAAAGCTGATAATGAAATGATAATAAAAACTGTGGAAACAATAATAGATTGTGTAGGTAGGGACTTTAGCCCAAAATCTATTTAATATGGTAGTAATAATAGAAATTTGTAAACTGATTGTTAAATTTAAATTTACAACAAATTGTGATGAAATATTGAGAATGATGTTTGAAGGTGAATTTTCGGTTTTCTGTTGCTTCTGCATACTGTGTTTTCATTTTGACCCAGTATGGTCATCTTCCCCAAATTTGGAGAAATCGTTTGTTTGGGTTTATGTCGTTTAAAAGAAAACAGAGTTCCACTTCGATAAAATTTAAAATCAATATATTTTGATAGTATATCACCATCGGGAGTTAGAAAAGAAAAACATTAATTCAATTATTTTATTTTAGACAAAATAAAGTGATTGTTTCGATAAATTATCATTCACAATAGGTAGATAGCGTACAATTTTTTTATGATTTTCTATCAATTGGCCGCTAGCAATTATTGTTACGTGTCCAATTTTCCGACTGTCAAATTTTCAGTAATATCGAAAGAAAAACAAAATTAGAATAAATTGTAAGTATCTAAAACAATAATAATAGTATGAAACACATCGGGTTGATACATTTTTACCTTAACTCATCAATATCTAACAAAAACCAAGTGAGATGAGAAAACAGAGTTTCTTGATACATTTTTCGAAAGTAACTTGTTCAACACGACAGTTTCAACATTTAGCAATATGTGAGATGTAAAATGTTCTTTTTTTTTGTTCAGAACCAAACTCTCTGCCGGTTATGCCATTGTGAAACTTACAATGTACACATAACAAACATTTCATATTGGAAACAACAACAACAACAAAAAAAAAAAACTATTGAAAAATAATAAATATCTCCCGACATCCGAAAAAGAAGTTTCGAAGGATTTTCTTCGAAAATAGTCTTAAAAATAATAACAATTAACACAAGTAGTTGTACTTGCACCTATCCCACAATGAAACTGGATCGGATAGACGAGAAATGTTTTATCAAAATTACTTTTACTATACCATTAACGCAATGATTTTTCTAGGAAATTCTCGTTAAAAAATAATAACAAAACGTCTGCGGGGCACAAACTATAGACGCAACCAGATTATACTTTGGACTTAGGAAAAGTCAATTGCAAAACCTGTTTGGTTCATCTCTATTTTAATAACTAGCCGTCCCGACCAACGTTGATCAAAGATTTGTGTTTTTTTTAGATTTCTAAACATATGTTTAGAACACCTTATATCCCGATGCGTCCGTCCATTCCTCCGTCCGTCCATTAGTTACCAGTACATAGTTAAGATTGTTGATATTAAACTACTTATTTATTATCAGTGTAGTTACTGTAGGGACATATATTAAATATGAAATTATAGTTTATTGCGTTGTTAAAAATACTTTTGGAAACCAGGAATTAAGCACAATCGTAGGGTGACCTTTCCTAAATAGTTTATAAATATGATATTTGTAAAAAAAAAATGAATATGCTCAATGGCCACTTGTTATGATATAGTGATACGTACACCTACTATCACCTAACCAATGCGGCAACCATTTAAGTAAATACAAACTAGCTACGTACTTTTATTGAAAACGGATCAGTAGTTTTCGAGTCAATTAATTACAAACAAACAGACAACCGTTGGATCATCCATTTAAGGTTTCTAAACGTACATTTAGAACACTTTAATACCCTACACTCAAATCGTATCCATCCGTCCATTAGTTACTATTGTTTGTATGAAGATTTTATAGCCACGGTTCCAATAAAAGTAAACTCATACTACATAATTTTAAAAAATATCAATATAATATGAACATTTAATATAGATTCATAGAAGGCATTATTAAAAAAAAATTGGCACCACTCTACCAAATATAAAAGTTATTATATAGTTACTTTTAAACTGTATAATATGGTGATTAAATTAAAGAATTGCATAAAAATACTTATAGAAACAGGGACTCGCGTAGAAAGCTCTCCTAACTTGATTACATACAGAGCGCGTGTGTCTTATGTCATCGGACGATGGTTTTTAGAATATGGATCAATAACATATAATTTTAAAAAAATTAAGTTTTCCTTTATTTTTACATGGTCATTTTTTTTATGAAAATTTCAAAACGTTTAAGCCCACAGCTGTAATAACAGCAAAATTAACTCTATTTTCCCAAATGGCAACAACTATACTTTTTAATAGATTCTTGAAGAGATTTTTTTCTGAAAATGTTGTTAGTCAAATTGTCAATTTGGGTTCTTTAGTTCATCTAACTACTACTTTACGTTCCTCTAAAGTATGGTTAATTAATCAATTTTCAATTAAAACCATTGCCATACATTTAATTCACTAGAGCTCAACAGTTTTTATGATACTTCAAAGTTGCAATAATACTCATTTTATAATTGTATGAAAACAAATGAACTATGTGCTCCAACTATTTTGTAAGCATATTTTATCCCCAAATTAAATCTTTTTATGTAGTCATTGATTTAAGTTTATAACAATACAAGCAATTGGATTAAAAGAAAGTTTTAAAAAATAAAAAATACGATGTACACGTTGTACAAGAATGCACCATTAATTATATAATATTACTGTGTTAACATAAATGTTACATATTATATAATAGTAATGATAATACATTTATGTCAATAATGTTTTGTAATACCTATACGTCTCGATAACTAGGAACTCAAGTTTTTTTTTTAGTTTTAAGAATATTATTTGTCATTATAAAAATATTAGTGTTGTAGTTTTTGGATAGCCTTGAGCTGGGTTGCAGCATCACCTTAACTGAAAGTCAATAGAAATATTTTTATTTATTCCGTCCATTAATAAATTGAAAAAAAACTCTATTCTCTGTTTTGTAAAACCTAATTAATTTTTTATTAATTGTATTAAATACTCCGCTGGACAATACAATGTGGTTGACATTATAAATATTAATGAATCTAGTAAATTACTGAGCGCCATATTTTTCCTAGGATAGAGAAGCCCAGAATACAATTTTAATAATTTCAAATGTATACACCATAAGATATTCACTTAATTTCTCTTTCTCGATTTTCCTATTTTGTTGGTTATTCGTTCATATGCTTATTTCATCATTTTCTATACTTGATAAAATTTTCAAAATATTATCTCTTTACTGACATTCTTATTTTTAAGATTTTTAGTGTTTTTTCTCTATAAATGTCAATACAATTATATTTATTGTGTTAAACAGCTTGAAAAATTGATGTTAAGTTCCAGATATATTTTAACAGCAGCAGTTGAAAGATATTAAGAATACAAAGGCACGATTTTTTTTTATCGGTATTGAAAGTTCAAATTTTGACAAAATGTATCAAATTAAAAGTTTACTAGCTATTTTGTAGTTAAAAATGTATAAAATATTCATCTTGTATAGCTAAGGATTAAAAATTTAAAACAAGGTTTCATTTAAATAGTTTAGTCTGTAACCGGCCAATAAACCTAAAAAATATATAAACACATTTTTTTAAAATAATTATTTTGTGTTTAAATTTGAACGAAATTATATATTTTAACTAAGAATAATGATTTAAGTTATTTAAAAATTAAAATGAGTTAGTGAAAAATGTTTGTAACTTGAAATTTAGACAATACAATAACTATATATTACATAACAAGAAAAATGTGAAATAAATGTTCACATATTACATGCAATAATTTTAGGAAAAAATGGAATTTATCTTATAATAATAAGTAATGTGTATTACCTACTCAAATAGTTAAATGTGTCTCATTATTTCTTTATTTCAGAATATTTATGGATTCCTACATTATTAGCATAT